>NW_015113532.1:11411-15414 GCF_001443285.1 Poecilia latipinna | reverse complement strand
TCCACAACCTTTCTGGGCTCAGCTTCATTAGCTTTTCCAATCTCCTCAAAGAACATGCAACGTTTTTTAACCAGCGCAGGTGAAGGACTTTTGTTGTCTTGGACTTTGTTCTCTGAATCTAAACCACAAAATAATAAAAAAAAATAAAGCGCAGTGTAATACTGAATCCACATGTGTAGTGAGATGAATTCAAACCATTCAGTTAGTCTAAAAAATTATGTCTTGTAAAATATAAGTAAGAGACAAGAAACAAAATGCAGCTATTCATTCAATAACATCTGAAGATAAAAAAAGGTTTTCTCCATACAAATTAAGGAACACACTGTTTTTTTTTTTACATTTTCAGTTCTGAATGAATTTGTAAATTATTGAAAAATAAAACCTTGAAAACTAAATACAATCAAATAATTTGTAGACCAGAAATAACTCCTCATACGGTTGTCAAAATTAGATTAAAAATCTAAAATATACTTTCTTTAACAGCTAAATTAAAAACTCTTGGTACTGAGGATACATTTTTAGACTAACTGATGGGAGAAAGAGGATGCAATCCTCTCAAACAAACAAACAAACAAAAAAAAAGAAATTAAGGTCTTCAAATGTTAATAAACATTTTTACTATAAACTCAGCAAAACGGATTACCTGAGGATGAACGTAGGCGAATGCTTTTCCTCAGCTCCTTCATAAGAGCCTCATCTGTAAAAAGTTAATTACTATCAGCAAAATCATTGCACAAAAAACATGTATTTTATTATATGCACATACAATGGCTTCTGAGGTCACTTTTTCTTGAGATCCGATTTTGCCCTGAGACAAAACAGAGTAAAAAACAAAGTCTGACTTCTGATACAGCATATTAAACTTGACTTTGTAACTTAAGATGCCTAAAGTGATTCTTTTTCACGTTATGCATTTTTGCCATTCTTTATACAGAAAATTATATATATTTCTTCTTCCACTGCAAGTTCTTTCATGTAAATTCTTTGCTTTAATTTACATGAAACAGTTATGCTTCACTTTCTTTAATCGAGTAAATCTTTGGGTAGAGTTTACCTTTATGGGGAGGATTCAACGGGGCGTCATTTATTTGCTTTAGGTGTTCAAGAGTTTGTTTAGAGGGAAATGTAGGTGCTCTGTCCAGAAGAACCCGGGTTTCCTCACTTCCAGATGCTGCTACTGAAAAAATTTGAAAGACATAATAAATGTAGCTGGAAATCAATAAATTATCACAATGATATTTAAACCTGTCACTGTTAATATGATACTAAGAAATAGCTAATATAGAGAAAAATCACATCTGTTACTGTAAACCTGCTTCTTTGTTTCATAGCAGCCCATCATTTAAAAATTACTATGAGCTGCTTAAGAAAATGCTGCTTCAAAATGTTAAATGTGTAAATTGCATTATCAATTCAATGATTGTTATATCAGTCTTCTAGATGACAACAAGCAAAAAAATATTTCTGTTATTTACACCAATAAATTATTACAAAAACTGACAATGTTTCCGTTTAAAATACTGACATACCGTTTAGATATCCAGGTTTTGAGTGACTTTCCAAATCAGACTTCTTTGAGCGTACTAGAATCAAGAAAACGGTATCATGATTAAGTTTCAGAGAACTGTCTATCAATCTACTTATTCAAATCATTGAAAAAAATGATAACTGAAGAAAGAATCAACATTTTTCTCTGTGCATATATTTCTAATGAGGGTACTGACAAGAAATCTACAATAGATACTAGTAACGATCTGAGAAATTTACACATATGAAGAAATCTAAAAGGAGCAATTCATGTGTAATTTTGTAAAATGCTACAATATTTTACAATATTATAAAAATAACAGTACCTTTAAAACATTCATTAAAATGTATAAAATACTTAATAAAAGTAGCTTGGTGGGTGATGACAGCTGCAAGACATGGAGAAATTAGTTGCATGTATACCGTAGGTTGGATTTTGACTTTTAAATCCAACAAATGGCCTACAAATTTTAAAGTTCGGGGAGACTTATATTATGTACTCTGATAATCTATTCTTTCCATACTTTGTCCAATTGGATTCATATGGGTTTATTAACAGAACCATTCCAGCAGGTCTGTTTGATTTTTTTCCTCAGAACCAATTGAGTTTCATTGGCTGTGTGTTTTGAGTCAACGTCTTGAGAATCTCTATGCCTTATTTTGTTCATGATTTCAATTATTTAATTTTATTCCACTTTATTACTCATGACCAATTTATTTGTAACAGTACCTTTTTTAAGACAAATGAAGAACAACAGCAGTATAATCAGCAGTAGAACAACAAGCACAACAACACCAGCAATCAGTCCGGCTTGAGCCTTTGGCTCTGTAAAGAAAAAGCAAAGTGAAAAATAAAAAAACTGAAATTACAATAAAATTGATCATATATCTGCTTTTGTTCACCAGTTATCTCTATAACTGGTGAACAGTTATAGAGATAACTGTTCACCAGTTATCTCTGGTGAAATTTCTATTCTATTATTCATTAGAATATGAATAATAGCCTCTAAGTTTGTTTACTAAAGAATAAAAGTGTAAAACAAATATCTTACCAGGGTAGCAGTCCTTAGCAGTGAACACTGCTGATTCCTCAGTGAGTTGGTTCTTTACAGTACAGTTGTACTGATGATCATCAACTTCCCCTCCAAGGGAAATCTTCAACATGTGTCCACGATTAATCTGTCCATTTGTGCTCCACTGAAACTCCAGTGAGGACTGATCAGAATGGGTTGGTAAAGAGCAGAGCAGAGTCGCCTTCCCTGTTGACTCAGAGGTGCTTGCATTGTTTATTTCACAGGATATGGTAGGCTTGGTGACTTTGTCTAAAATAAAGCATAAAAGCAAACAAGTGACTGCAACATCAGAAAGATACATGAATTGTTTCATCCATACTAACTGATTCATCAACATAAAAAAATAATATTTGACAAAATATTAAATACTAAGAGTCTGCTACAAAGGAACTGTTTGAATTATTTAATAAAAAAAATGAATTAATTTTAACATTAATGTTAAAACTAATTGATTTCAGCAGCATATTCCCCTGTTACATCAGCCATCTAATACAGTGAAACAATCTCCCTGAGTTTTATGATCTCAGTCACAAAGATCTGTATCAGTTTTGGGATAGAAAAGAGAGCAAAAGTCCATCTAAGTGAGCTAATATATAATTAACATGTTGGAGACTACTGCATCCAAACAATCATTAGTGAACTACTAGAGAAATCTAACTTTTTTTAAAGTAAACCCAAGGAATCAAATATGAAACCAAGACAACCAATAAAATCTACTGTAACACAACTTGCTGTTTAAGAGAGAAACTGAAACAACATATCAGAGAGTGGCATAGCAGTGTCTGTCGAAACCAAATAAGGTATCTGACTTACAGAAAAAATAAGTTGCCCTTGGTGGGAAGTTATTTAGTGAAATGTGCCTTATGGTTCATTAATACTAATCTTGTGTTGAAGTTAGTAATGGAGTATTATGAGGTAACAGTGTGCAAAGTAGGATCATTTGCCCAGAGACTTTGATACAATCTGGATTGTAGATTACAGGAACTGGACAAACCTCCCACATCCATTAGACAGACTACAAGTTAAAGGCTCTTCTGCACTGGCTTGACTGACCAGGCTTGAGAATATACATTGTTTATAGGACAGCTACAGAATTTAATGCAGTTTAAGTCCTTTTTGCTTGTTTTCTAGATTATATTTGTCTGGTAGATTATAACCATTTGTGCTCTGTAGAGTAATTATTGAATTAATTGTGAATAAAAGCAAATAGTAAGTATGGTAGCATTAGCTGAGATCCCACACTTATGGCAGGTATGTGGTGTAGCGCTTTATGAAGTCAGGAAGACCCTGAAGCGGTTCACACTGAACTCAATCAGTCACCCATTCTCACACACACACACACACACACACACACACACACACACACACACACACACACACACACACACACACACACACACACA
>NW_015113532.1:6039-7776 GCF_001443285.1 Poecilia latipinna | reverse complement strand
ACACACACACACACACACATAGCAGAAAGCTACTACGTTGTAGCCACAACTGCCCTGGGGAAGGCTGACAGGCATGAGGCCGTCATGCACCAGCACCACTGCTGACCACCACTTAAATGAGTGATAAGCAGAATATTGTTAAAATGTTTAAAAAGACTGACTGAGAGAAAAGGCTCTTCACATCCGAATGTCTTTAAACTTCTCTTTTTGTTTATTCCTGGAGCTATGTGTTACCCATGCTGCGATTCATCTCTGTAAGAACCTATTCATAACAATAACGCAAACTATGCATAAAATAAACACTAAAAACCTTCTTTATGGCTTCTCATTAAATAGTTACTTAAAAGAGCAGAGTACTCAATGCCAATCTAAAACTGCCATCAGAAATGTTTATTTTTACGGAAGAAAAAAACAAAAAAACTTACCAATGACTATCAGTTTATATCTTTTGGTCATATGTTGGTTGTTAATTAATATTTCCAGGTCATACAATCCGCTGTCTTCATATCTCAGGTCGCTGATGAACAGATTTGCAGAACTCCAGTCAAGAGTGACCCGGTCTTCAAATGACCCAAAGGATTTTTCTTCTCTGCCATCAAAATGCACCACTTTGTGAACGTTGTGTCCTTCTACACGCTTCCACAGAATGTCAGTAGGGGATTCTTTGTTGCTGAAGCCTGGGAAGTCGACTCCCCCCCCCACCAGTTTATATATTGTATCTTGTCCAGAAACTACAAAGAGAATTTAAGTGAGAGTAGAAATGTTAAAATGTAAAAAGATAAGTACACTATACAAAACAATGTAGTAAATTAGAATTTCAAGCCCATCCCTGATGATTTGTTTATTCAATCATTGGGAAGAAAAAAAAATAATGACATTCCTAGATTTTTATCCTTTCAAAAAAATATATGGCCCACACAGTGGAAAAACACAAGATATTACCAAAAAATTTTTGGTCTAGTTGATTTTTGACCTAGAAATTAAATAAACCGCCAGCGAAACTAGTAGTGTTTTAAAAATCAATGAATTATTTACTTAAAACAATTATTTACTTAAAACAAGCTCCTGGATCTTGCTGAAAAACTATTTGGTTTTCCTTTGTTTCAAGCGTCTTCAGATATTTGCACTAGAAACTAGAGCAGAACTTCTTGGTAAGATATTGCATGTTGCAGTGTAAGCTCTTCAACCAGTCATTTCTAACTCAAAACATGTCCTGCCTCCTATTGTCAACAACATCCAAAAAGTCAGCAAGATTTAATTCTTATGGGGCCTAAATGCCCTTTAAAAAAAAAAAAAAAAAAGTTATGTTTTTCACATAAATGTGAAAACTTCAATTTATTAATAAAAACAAACAAAAGCATGCTATATTATTCTTCTGAACTGCCCACCTCTGAAGATGTTTTTAAAATATATTTTGGTTATGAGAGGTGGGATAAGATTATCTATCATTAAAACTGTTAACCCTGTCACAGGTAAAACCCTCCATATAGCACGTAAACATAGCAATATTTACAGTTAGAATATACAGACAATGCTGTCAAGATCAGCAATGCTAGCTGCCCTAACTACACAAAATATTAACAGAAGAGGTTGGAAACAGTTTGAAAAAATTGGGTTTTTAGTCTTAATTTCTCTGAAAATGATTTTGTTAGGATTAAGAGACCTACACAAGGTGATGGTACCGCCTTCATTTTCAGATGAATTGGACAGTGTTCAGTGGGAGGCCTAAAGCTTAGA
>NW_015113532.1:0-559 GCF_001443285.1 Poecilia latipinna | reverse complement strand
CTATTTCAAGTATTTCTGTCAGTTTTACTTATTTTGGTTTGCAGTAATCAAAAGTCAAAATTCAGTTTCTCAGATATTTCAGATATAGCATTAAACCATAAAATAAGTTTCTAACACATAAATGTTATGTTATGGCCACAGTTAAGTGATGCGCTCAATGCTAATCAAACAGAATAACTTTAACAATTTGTTTATCTGTGTTTATCTCATATGTGCACATAATTTCAACAACATAAATACTAAAATGTTTTTCTCCAATTGGGCTATTTAGTTCAAAATTTTCGTAATATTTCACAAACCTTAATGGTGTAATCACCGGATTACACAAACTATTTAATTTNGTGCAAGTATGACAGGAAGTCGGCCATTTTGGATTGAAGTTGCAAATTTGACCCCATTTTGGTCGTTTACAGCCTTCGTATTTGATCGAACTTGTCCTAGGGATTTTGATGGATCGGCTTCAAACTTGGTCTGTTGGTTCATAAGGCATGTCTGATTCAGTTATCAAAACAATCCAAATTCATGCATTCTGAAGGGGTGATACCAGGGGTCAAAGTTC
>NW_015113531.1:223099-241964 GCF_001443285.1 Poecilia latipinna | reverse complement strand
TAGTGGAGTATCGACGGTTTTACGCTCATTTGTAACGGAAAAGCAGCTCATGGATTATTTCTCTGGATCAATTGGACTCAACTGTAGATACTTTAGTGTTGTTTTTATTACCCATAAAGGTAACCACTGCATAGTCTCCAGTATAATGGTGCATCGATGGGATTTTATGCATCATCATCCCCATAAAACGGCGACAGCCTGACCTTGTGATTTACAGTTTCTTTAATTTCCTGTTATCATAAAAAATGGATTGAAAAGATTAGCTTTGCTCCCAAGATTGCAGTAAAGTTTTTTCTGTCCATTAAAACAGGAAAGATTCAGATAAGGAGGCAAACGGACAATAAGGATGTGAGAGCTGCAGCATCTGAGTCAGCAAATTTCCACTCCAGTTTATCCGTCAGTGAGGAGATTTTCTGCAAAACCTCAAAGGAATCAGCAGAAAAACCAGATTCCTGACGCTCCGTTAGAGCAGATGGTCCGGCCTCGGGGAAGAGGAGTTAACCATCAGACATGTTTGAGTCGAGGCTTCAACATGAGGCGACCGGTGCAGCTGCATGTGAGGAGGATTTGACGGGTTTCTAACGGATCAGCAGCTGGACTTTATTTATCTACCCAGAAAAACGGCTTTGACTAAACATGCCTTTGAAACAGTGAGGATGATGTAAATGGAGCATGATGTCACTGCTTCATGTGACATCATAGAAAAATATGAAGGAAAAACAGTTTCTAAATCATTCATCTGTTTGAACATTTAGTTTCACATGATGTGAATTCACCTTAGAATGAAAGAAAATGACGTGAAACATATTCTGCACCAAAATACAGTTTAAAGATGCTCAGAGGAGAAGAAGTCATTATTTAAAGAGCAAAATAAAATGTCAGCTTGACAAAGATCTTTAACTAACACAGATCTGCAGTCTGGTGGAACTAAAACAACCTTTCAGCAGCCTGTTCCCCTCCTGGCCTGTGGGGGCGCTGCACCAAGAACCACCGAAGGAAACAACACAAAAAAGACACTGAGCTCCTTTTTCATGAAATGTAGAGAAATGGAGGCGTCAGATTTCAGCGGTTGGAGGATTTCTCTAGCTGACAACTGGAATTAAGAAAATCAGTTTGTTTAATGAAAACATGACAATTTTGAAAATGTTTTTTGTTTTAGGATCAGGTGGTTTTTCAGCTGTTCTGATATTTTTAGCTTCAACAACCAGATGTTACGACTGGCGAGGAGCGGCAGGACGGTGATGACGTGGCTCATTTTTAAGGTGTGATTTTAATTTTCTTTTTTAATGGAAACATTGCAACTGTGAAATTTCAGATGTATTCTGCTGATGTGGAAAAAACTGAACTTTGCACATATTTGCAATGTTTTGTCTTTAGTTAAAGACCACGACCCATTTCTACAGCTAGCGTTAGACTAGCATGTTTCTTTTGGTTGTATTTACCCAGAATGCCTTGCACTGTAGTCCACTTCCTGCTTTTGGAGCGGTCTCCGGTCCGCTTGGCGTTGCATCCAAACCGAACCAGAATTAATTTCAACAGAACTGGGCTGCATCACAGTTGGATTAGCATTCAATATTTAATATTCACTGAACTTCAATCCAGAACCGGCGCAGCAGCAGTTTAAGGTTTTGCCTCCTATCTGCTTCAAGATAAAAAAGAGATGACAGGGGAAAAAACTGTACATAAAAGAGGAAAAATCACGACAGTTTGGCACCATTTCAGATATTTAAAACAAAAAAACTCATCAATAATTATCAATATTGACTGAAACGGTTATAATCTAAGTTTTTCAACCATCATCCACCTCAAAGTTAAACTGGTTTTAAGAACAACAAAGTAAAATTTCTGAAGATCTGTTTGTTATTCTACCAAGTACTGTGGAAACTCTTGAATTTAAAAGGTGAAATAAAATAAAAATGTCTGCTGTGACAGGAAACAGAAGTTTAACAGCGTATTTTAAAGGTTTGGCGGTGGGAGTGTGTCAGCGGTCAGGTGGTCTGGTAATTAGTCTGCTGCATCAGCGCTGAACAAACTGCTGCATGAGGAGCAGCTTGCTCTCATTTACTGTAATTTAATTAAAACAAGGACAGTTGTGCATAATCTCTCTGCAATCCGACTGCATCTTCTAAATCAGATTGTGCAGATTTATTAATGCACGGCTCCCACAGCCTTCAGATCGCTGCAGGGATTTAATAAAGCAGCAGAAAGCAGCCGCAGGAAGCTCAGAGTCACTTCCACTGGTTCACAAATCGATGCCGGATAATAAACCGCTCCAAAGTTACGCCAAATTTTTTTTCCCTTCAGGAAGGTTTCTCTTAAAAGCCAGCGTAGCCACATCAAACAGTTTTCTTCTGAAGTGCAGAGAAGTTGACTGGTGAGCTTTTGGGTTTGGATTTTATTTAGTTAAATGTCTTGCAGCAAGTTGGAACCTCAACTTTATGTGTTTAGTTTACAAACTGTTTGGAAATGTGACAGTTTTTCTCATCAGTCTTGTCGTCTGGGTTTTATACTCAGAATGGAAAATGTTCCTCATTATTGACTTGCTTTATGAGGCCCAAGACCAGTTCTGGTGACACGTTGTAGAAAACTTTTATATGACAAAATAATGCAGTTTGTTTCAGTTACAATTAAACATTGATATGTAAAAATATTCACGTCTGAAACTCTTTGCCATCAGTAAGGGAAAACTGAGTAACTGTAGCAGTTAGAGCGTTTTAGTCCATCAGATTCTGTTTGATTGGGAACCAAAATGGCAACTTTTGTTCCTCCAGCTGCTGTGGTTCTTTCTCTCTCTGCTTTGAGTCAAACCAACCTGTTCCCCTCCTGGCCTGTGGGGGCGCTGCACCAAGAACCACTGAAGGAAACTAAACAAAAACCTCTGAAGACACTGAGAGCAACTTCCTTCTTCACCAAATGTAAACAAAAATGGAGGCGTCAGATTGTAGCAGTTGGAGGGTTTCTCTTTAGTCTTTGGTAAAAGAGTAGGAACCATTTCTGTTGCTAGCGCTAGCATGTTTGTTTTGGTTGAATTTACCCAGAATGCTCTGCATCCACTTCCTGCTTTTGGAGCGGTCTCTGGTCCACTTGGTGTTCACATATGGATTCAAACCGAACCACAGTTCACTTCGACCGAACCGGCTTGTGGGCAGGTCAGAGTTCACACCTCACCAAACCAACTGGAGTTGGATTGAAGCGGACTGAACTGGGATCCTTTAGATTTTAAGGTCTCATGTTGAGTCGTTCAAACCCACTTTTGATTTGTCCATGTTTGGAGCTGCAACTTGCAGTTAAATCTGGAGCTGCTCTTTTTTCTTGGTTGCCGCCGTCTCAGGCCATGGTGATGCTAAAGCTAAACGGTTTTATTTAAATTAATGGTGCATTTATGACCCGATGCCTACTAGTCAATGTTTTAGAGTTCTGGTGTTGGTTTGGTTCTGCTGGAGTTTACCAGCTTCTCTCCAGTAACTTTCTGAGCATCGTGTTTCCAAGGAGTTTCCTGCGCCGCTTCGGCCGAGTCTGACGAGTTCGCTGCTTCATCTGAAGTGCTGTAGCTCCTCAGTCCTCTTCCTCTGCTGGTTGCCATAGGAACGACACCGGGGTCACAGCAAGGCAGCTGTGTGTTACACGGAGGCATCGTAAGGTTTAATCACACAGACAGCCACTCAGACACTCCTGCCAAGCTCCAGATGCATTGTGGGTACCGAGGGGACAATTTGGTTCAAGTGCCGCTGTCTGAGCACAACACACAGTCAGATACACTCACACGAGCCTGACATGATTCACTGCACTGACTTACAACCCAATTTGCAGGGAAGAGTTTTACTGATGACCTGGCAACCCGCCGCTTTTTTATTTACTATCTGGCAACACAACATCACATTTCCTCCGACGCACGTGGGCCGTTCCCCCCTGAGCATCCATCCTTCCAGCTAAAAGCTACGTGTCAGGACAAACACTTGAGCCGAGTCGTTTCCACAGCGACAAGAAGCCCAATTAAAGCCAGCTCGCCAATTTACCCATCATGCTTTGCCCTGGGTTTTGTGTCGTCTCATTACAACAAGCGGTGTGTTGTCGGTACATTCTGCATTATCACAGCAGTGAGTGTGTTCTGGTGCCAGATGGTGATGCATTAACCATGCAGCCATTAGGAGGACATTAGAATAATGAACAAACTGCCTGTCTCCTTCACTGGGAGCAGCAGAGACAGGAAACCTGTAGCAGAAACGCCGCCTGAGAAAAGCTTTAATAATCGCCTCCGGTTAGCAGGAAGAAACCTCATCTCGGAGGAAACGGCTCAGGAACTCTTGGTTCAACATCAGCAGCATTAACTCTCCTGGATTTATAATTCCTCAACATTTAAATCAGATTCTTATCTGGACTTTGATTAGGCCATTCCTTTGTAGAATTGCTGTTGTTTGAGACGATCTTCAGCTGTCAGATGAACTCAGATTTCCTGCAGTGCTTTGACACACAGACTCCACCTGCTTAACAGTTGGTTGTGTTTGGTTGTCTCCATCGTGCTGCTGTGTTGTGGATAAATCTCGTTTTAGTTGAGACACAAATTTGATCTTTTTCATGCTGCAGTAAGAGGCTCTTATCCTTTCTCTAGCATCACTCCTTCTTTATTGGTTTAAGTTTACCCAAACTTCCTCCATTGGAAGATTGGTGGTTGAGCTCAGTGTCTTCAGAGGTTTTTGTGTCATTTCCTGTAGCGGTTCTTGGTGCAGCGCCCCCACAGGCCAGGAGGGGAACAGGTTAGGGTTTGGTTGGTTTGACTCAGCAGAGAGAATCCGGTAGATTCTCCAGTCAAACTGAATCTCCTGGACTCTCGGTTGTAAAAACACCCTGGAGTTTAACCATTTTGAGGAGTTGTCTTCAAATTCTGCAGACTGAGACTCAGTACTGGACCATTCAGTAGATTCAGCTGCTGAGAAATAGACAACTTTGGAAACCACTGACTGTTGCCAGAAACCTTGAGAAAGAGGAAGCAGCTTTGGAAGACGTGAAAATTACTATTATACCTTTTAGTTAGAGTTTAATATGTCAGCTCGACCTTCCTGGTAATTTACAAAGTGCTCTGAGTTCTTCCTTCGATATATTTAACTTCCTTTGTCTCTCTGTCCTCTCCTTGATGTGATTTAGAGAGGGATGGTGAAAAGCTCCAAACAAAACTATCACACTCAGTGTTAGATAACATCTCTGCCTTTGTGCGTCTGTCTAAACGTTCTGCCATCAGATCAGAAAAGCGGCGAGCGGCGAGCCAACCGATCCGCCCAGAGACGAGGATGGATCGGCTCCCAGTCCCTTTGGAAAAAACGGCGAGAACTGGCTGTTTTTTCTGCGATATCTGATCTTTCTTTCTGCTTGAAAACGATCAAATGAAACCAACTGAGGCTGTTTAAAATCCCAGTTAGGTGCAGGTTTTACTGGGGGATTGCAGAGAGCAGCCTCCAAGCACAAACCAGCTCATTCATCCTCCATTCTGCCTCATCTGCATTCATTTAAATACCAAGGTGAAGTGTTAGTTTGTTAGCTCAGCACCGAGCTCCTGGGTTGGATCCTGTTACATGTAATGTGGAAGAGAAATCCTCAATTACTCTGCCGTGCGTGCTCGTGCACACTTGTGTGTTATATGCTAATAATCCCATGGAGGGTCGAGGCAATCAAAAAGCTCTCACTTTTAATCAGCGTCACACAGAGGAGCTCGCGCTCACACGCACGGTTTGTTTGAAACCAGCCTGACAACTCCAGCACGGTGAGACACACGCACACAAAATGACAAATTAAAAAATATAATGGCTGTCAGAGGCTGCATGTGAGTGAGTAACGCACTGTGACAAACACTGCGGTGAATTTACAGTAGGGCCTCGTACGCTTCCACACCCACGCAGCTGTGCAGACGAAACGGGGAGGAATGACAGAGCAGACAGGTAGCTATCAAAGAAAACCAATCTGGATCATATTTGTACAGGGAGCTGTCAAACACACACACTGCTGCTGCAATTCCTGTGTCTGCTTTGGTCTCTGAAGTGAAGCCGGACTGATGGTGGACGTCAGAGGAGAGGAAAGGCAGCAAATGCTTAAAAAAAGGAAAATCTGAGACAATGTGGAGCAAAGATAAACGCCCAGACGACCCGTTTCCCTCCACAATACACACAGCTACATTAATATATGATACAAATGGTAACTTTAATCCAGATACTCTATAGTCTGTTTATTAAGTGAATGAAATAACCGGAAAACTCCAGATTCTTCACCTCAACCAGCATTAAAATATTGGCTCCTGTAAAGTTGTGGGACTTTAAACACCCAGAAACCCAAAATCAAGATTGGGATTAGTTTTTAATCCCAGGTGATCAAAAACTAACTGATCAAGAATCTGTCATTTACAGAACGCTGGAAGGAAACTGGGAGACTGTTTACATTAACCGGTTAACTGAATTTAAATGTAGCAGACAGATTAAAACAGGTATTTAGTCTGCAGAATGGCTAAATAAGGCTTAATCTGGTACAACTCCGGCCACTAGGGGGCAGTAAAGTGTAGTGTGATTCTTGGTATGTTAGTGAAATAACCACACAACCTGACTGAATGACGGTTGGACGTGGTATGAGGCAAATTTTCGACAATAGTCTACAATGGATTAACGTCGAGCCTCCGAGGATTGGATTTAATTTGTCCATCAGATCAACTGGCATCGTGTGTGATGATTCAATCCAGTCGGTTTCTCAGCTACTCAGCTATTCAGGGTTTGGTAAATCGAGAGTCATGCTTTCTGGTTTGGCTCTTTCAGACAGGAGAACGCCTGCAGTACCTAATCCATCTTTTGGTCCAATCCATATCGAAACAAGTCACCATCTTCCGGTTGAGGACCCTTAGAAGCCGAGTTATTTAGTGTTGGCTTGTGTTGGGGTGTTTGACCAGCTGCTGGGACTTGATGGGACGAGATGGTGCTGATGTTGATCACTGGTTTCTTCGCCAACGAACCCCAGGAGATTTCTTAAATGACAAGTCCAGACATGACAGGAGTTAAGAGTCTGTGAAACCGACATTAAAGTGAACTCTGCTTTATTTCCCTCCATCATCAGACATCAAACATCATCAGTTATTAATCTCACCCAGAAACGGCAAGGATCTGTGCAGAGCGAACTGACCACAGGATGCTCCGTCAGGCTGCATCTGCATGGCTACCGCTTTCATGTTCAGAGACGATGAATCATGGATGCATTTGTTCTTTCAAGGAATTTTAAAAATATTGATGTTTAGATCCTGCTTGGCTCTGCTTCCAACAAGATCGCTCCTTTCTTTTTTTAAATTTCTCAACTGCTACCGTTCGATTGGTGTCAAGTGCAGAGACCGCACACACACACACACACACACCACATTCTCACTATCTTTCCTAACAAGTGATACACATTCATTACATTTTCTACCCACTGTGTGTGTTCTCTGCTCTTGACACCAATCTTCCCTGAGGCAGAAGAGTGTGCCGCCCACTTAGAGCTCTCTCTATCCTTTTCTCGTTCGCTCAGTCTTTCTCTTTGCGGCTGTCTTCCACCTTGATCCAGTTGGATGAAATAGGACTCTAATTGGCCGTGCAATGTCAGAGTCTGTGTGTTCGTCAGGGTGTATGCACTGACCATAAAAGCTACCGTCCTGACATTGAATAAACCCCCATGAAAAGTGTCTCTTCATCAACATTAGATATTAAGACATATATTTGCAAGAGAATAATCCTCTCATTCTGTGAAGTGCCTCAGATGTAAATCTACACCTTTTGTCTTGTATTGGATGTGGATCTATGAATATGCAAATCGCTCCTTGCCTCAGTCTCTGCAGCTCGCCTCCAGCCAAATCTTTCTCCATTCACTGCTTAACAAGTGAGTTGTAAGTTTGGAGACTGTTACATGTTCAGACAAGTAGCTGGTTTGGAAGTAAATGAGGTAATGGCACTGGGATGCCCACAAGCCAGCACATCAGCTTTTCTCTTCATCTGCCACTCTTAGCTACATGAGAAATGCAACATTAATGAACAACACCAGCCTAGAGCCTGGCTTTGATTTTCCAGTTATGCTGTGGTGTGTCGGTAATGATGGATAAATCCCATTCACATTTGCCTGGTCTGTCAAGTAACGCCCTACGAGTTGGCAGGATTGATTCTTAGGTATATTTATAAATGAGATGGATGTGGGCTTCATCTTAAAACAGAATTTGTTTGAAGACTTTTGTAAATGCGTTGGACACCCCTGTTTTACACACGTTACAGTCTGTGAAGTTGACATTCGCTTGATCAGCGTTGAGACACTGAGGCTTTAGATTGTCCTCAGTTTGCTTTGTTCATGTCCTTTTCGGTATAAATGGATAAAGTAGCTGCCTGCATTTCTAGATGGATTCTTCAGCAGTTGGTGTCTGCTGGCAGTGTTAGCAGCAGGTGTTGTCGGTAACCTCGTTGAATAGGGTTACTTCAAGAACTTGGCAGAGCCAAAGCATTTAGAACACCTGATGTTTGTGAAATGGTCAAAGGATGATGAAATCCTGGGAGATCTTGATAAAGATGAGCACAAGCAGCATGTGGAAGCAACAGGCCATTAGTTATCAGTGGGTTAATGGTTTTAAATTAAATTTGTTTTATTAAACCCTCCAGAATGCCATTTTTTTAATGTGGTCTCAACGGTGCGCTCACACCAGCCCCGTTTAGTCTGGTTTGTTTGGGGAGGCATGAGATACTAACTCTGATCTGTCTGCAAACCTCAGTCTCAGTTAGGTTGAGGTGAACTCTGGTGTGGTTCAAATACACCAGTTGGACCGGAGACCACTCAAAAAAAAAAAGGAAGTAGCAGGGCATTCTGGGTAAATGCAATCAAAACAAACGCGCTAGCCTAGCGCTAGTGGGAGAAATGGCTATTGGTCTTTTACCAAAGGCCAAAGAGAAATCCTGCAACTGATAAAATCTGACGTCACTCCATTTTCATTTCGCTAAAATGGAGGTTATGCTCAGTGACTTCTCTGAAGAGGCACAAAAACCATTTCTGTCAGTGGTTCAGGCTGCAGCGCCCCCACAGGCAAGGAAGGGGCGCAGGTTTTTAAAAAACTAGTGTTTGGAAATGTTAGCAGGTGAGCTTGAGGTCAAGAAATGTATTTTTGGTAATGTACAGCAAAAAGACAGAAATTATTTATTGTAACCATGACAGCATGCTTCATTTTTAAGGATTAGCATCATGCTAATGCTCAGCACATTAAGGTTAGCATCGCTATGTTATTGTTACCTACACATGTACATGTTAGCTAGCTAATTATAACCACCACATAGTTTAATTAATTTCATGGTAAAAATGGTGATGGAAGGACTCTGTGGCTTCCTCTGTCTTCTGTTGGTGAACACAAAAAATTATAATTACTTTGATTTCATATTAACTGAATTTAATCATTCATAATTATTCCCTTTATATAAATAACTACAGGTTGTACAAAAGTTGTTCCAGCACAAATAAAGCACAGCAGATACTAAATTTATTCTGATATCATGTTGCAAATACATGCCTCATTAAATTTAACTGGTAGAAAACTGGGAGAAAAGTGTCAGTTCCTGCCATGGATTTTTCTAGCTGTTCAAAGTCGAAACAGGCTGGTGTTGCTGGTTTTTTCAGGCATTTTTGACCATATTAGTTCCAGTTTTTGTTTTTCACATGCAGTTGTATTTTTGTGTTCAGATCCCATGCTGAGAGAATTGTTTGTTGGATTCAAATCCTTTGTGCTGAAGCGCAACCATCTTCAAACAACAGAATACTGAATTAATGCTTTCTCTGACTCCTCCGAGGTGCAGGCCTCTGTCTCCTGCCAAGCTTGTTCTGTCTGCTAACACCCACGTACTGAATGCAAACATGTCATCATGCTCCACACTGTGGGATAAAAAAATTTGATACCTTCTCTTCTTAACAAGGGGTAGGTCTGATCTCCTCCGTAAAGCTGTCGGGTCGTGATTCAAGCGACGGTGTATAACATCGTTTGGCCTTTGAATCTTTATTCAGAGCAGAAACTTACTCAGCAGAGCTCTCAGTTTGGAGTGCAAGTGTTTGAAGGATGTGTGCGCAGTTCTGACGCTAACCTTTTCCAAAAGTGCCGGTGTGGATCCATTCAAGTCAAATGTCCCTCTAGGATAAGTAAAGTACTTTTTCCATTCAAATCAGACTTTGTTGTTGGCAACAGTCTTTTGGTCTTTAGCAAAGGTTGTGCACAAACAGCAATCCGATTCTGGGGTTGTGTACAAGACTCTGCCAGACAGCCATTGATCTTTGTTGGTGTCTATTTAATCTTGGGGACAGTGCAGGAGAAAATACTGTATTTGTTGCCACCACTCATTTATCTTCGCCTGTGTCCAAGCATTTTGGACTTATTGCTTCTGCCGACTTGTGTCACTTTAGGCACAAATTACAACATGGACAGATATTTATTAGTGCTGCCTTTTGTGTCTTTAAAAGACTTTATTCAATAAAACCAGCTTTGTTGAAAGGTAATTCATGTAGCTTTTGAATGAATTGATTACCAAACTACACCCGACCGGCTATAAGGATTTACACCAACGGTGTAAATTTAACTGAAATCAGGAAAGTATAAATGCGAAATGCAGTAAATAACTGGCTTAAAGAGGGAAGCAGAGCTACAGGCTCTAGACCCGTATTAGTGTACACGAGGCATTTCCTGCTTTAAGCTCTGGAAAATGTGCAGAAACGCACCAATCACTGTAAAATTACCGGGTCATGTGAGGCTCAATGAGGCGCTCAGCGGCCTGTGTAAACAGTCAAACAGTTGGATGTTTGGATGCTGATGAGGTCGCCGTGGTAACGAGAGGAACGCCTGAGCTCCAGCGCAGGGCCAGGTAGCGTTTCACAGCTAATTGGCTTAATAAAAAGAGCTTAAGGTTGCAGATTATGGTTAAAAATAACAGGAAGTGATGATAATGTTGGCTCCAATTAAATTCAGATGAGGTTCATAGTCATATTATTACAGTACAAACACACTTCACTGTGTTTTGAGCCTTTCATGTGACAGCAACACAAACTGTGAAGTGGAAGTTAGTCATTGGTTTTCTAAATATTTGTTATATTCTCTGTCTATACAAGTAAATAAAATCCAACTTCTTTCAGTAGATTTGGTGTCCACTGTGTCATTTCATTTCAGAATAATCCCTGGTGCAGATGGAGAGGAGGAGAAAGTTGTGGGTTTGATTCCCGACCCCTGAGGTACACCCAGATGCTGTAATGTTTGAAAAGTTTAGTGAATAACACCAGTTATGTAAAAACACTTTGTGGTCCACATTATGAGATAAATTGATGTGAAATGTGTAGAAGTGATCTAACTCTTCCCCATTGTGAAACATAGTGGTGGTAGCATTATGGTATGGGTCTGTTTATTTTCATTAGGGACATTACGTTATGTCATACCTGCTTGTCTCCATTAGTTAGGTCAGCTCTATAATTTTTACCTCTACTTTGAGATGTAGTTTTTATTTCAGCCTCTTGGGGGCGATAAGTGCTGGTTTGTATATTGTCCGATCAAAGAAGAAGAGCAAGTGGAAAATTGTCATTCCTTACAGTAGAGATGCAATTTTTATTGGCTTGTTGTCTCTTGAAAACACCAGATCTATCTTTATTTCCTTAAGATGAACTTTGTTGTTGTTCTTCTGCTCATCATCCAACCTGTTATCTTTGGCGCCACCTTCTGACCCGGATGATGATTGTCTCTGAAAACATATACAGGTCACAGAATCAGAGACAGGTTAACCCTGATTAAATTTTCATCATTGCGGTCTTGATTTGGTGGAAGTGAACTCTGGTGCGGTTTAATGCATATGTGAACACCAAGTGGACCGGAGACCACTTCAAAAGACTACAGTGCAGGGTATTCTGGGTAAATACAACCAAACCAAATGCACTAGCGCTAGCGGCATAAATGACTCGTTATCTTTTGCAGAAGACTAAAGAGAAATCCTACAACCTCCCCACCATTTTTGTTTACTTTTTATGAAGAAGGAATTTACAATCCGTGTCTTCAGAGGTTTTGTGTTGTACCGTCCGTGGTTCTAGGTGCAGCGCAACAGCGGTGTTGTTCACTGTTCTTGTTCTCTGTTTACCGCTGAACTGGTGTGGAGACTTTATGTCCTGTACTCGGGTTTAGCGCCTCTTATAGGACCGGGGGAGGAAAAACAGCATCTTGAACCACGTTTGTTTCCGTAAATGAGTGACTGCTCAACAGAACGCCACATAAAAAGAAAACAAAACTTTAATTGTGTGGACGTCATGTCCCCAGGTAAAGTACATCCCCTTCCGCCATCCTGTGACGTGTATTTGTACCTTTGTTTGCGCGCGTGAGTGTGAAGACTTCAGTTGCCTTCATCAGAGGAACACCTAAGCGGGGTTTGGTGGGTGCAGCTCTGCATCACTCCCCTCTCTTCCCTCCTCTTCCTCTCTCTCGGTCAGCGCGTGCCTCTCGGATGGAGCAGCAGCTCGCGCACACTCACTCACTCACTCACTAACGGCTGAACAGGAGCAATGACAACTCTTCCTCCTCCTCCTCCTCCTCCTGGCGGGATGGAGGGGTGCTGATCAGGAGCCGCTTCATCATCACCGTCATTACTGTCAGCACCGCCATCACCATCATCATCATCATCAGCACCGGGAGCGGAGCGGAGAGAGAGGGAGGCAGCGAGGGCGGAGCAGCCGCTCTCTGTGGGCTTAAAAAGTTGAGGAGGATCCGGTTTATTACCGGAGCACCGGAGGGGGCTCGGACCGTATCCTTCCCCCACCCCGCTGACACGGACGCGGTGTCTCTGGATTCACCGGGAAACCCACCCGCCGTGGTTCTGGATGGATTCGTTCTGGATTCCGGGTCAATAACGGACCTGCTTTTTTTTGTTCATCACCCAGAACCTGATGTCCGGTGCTGTGACGGATAAATAAATACTTTGTTCTTAATTATGTTCCGGTGTTTTAACGGTTCGGCGGGTTGGTGACTGTTCCCTGGAGGATTTACGGTAATCTTAACGGATCAATAACGGATTTTCAGACGTGAGTCCGGTCCGGCGGCTTTCCCGAACGACTTTCACCGAGCTGTGCCGGGTCCAGCGGATCCCGGGACGGCTCCTCGGTGACCGGCGTCTGGCCTCCGCCGCCCCCCGGGGACTGAGGAGGGGGCGAACCGCAGGCAGCACAGCAGGTGTCAGGGAGGGAATGTTCCCGGGACTGGACAGGTCTGCCGCCCCGGAGGGACCGAAAATTACCGAACGCTTCCGAACGAACCCAACGGCGGGAAAACGGGAGAAGTTCACCGAGGATTTTATTGTTTCTTTAAAATTAGCAAATTTTTATTGAGCAGATCAGTCTATTCTATTGCTCAGTAACGATCTAATCATTCTCAAAATAGTTGTAGAATAAATTTTCAAAATTTTTACCTGTTATTCTTAGCTCAAATTGTCTAATAATCCTGAATATAAATCCTATTTCTGGATTTAAATCCAACAAACCAAACAGTTTGAATCAGTTTTTCTCAATAAATTCCTATTAAAATCTAATCTGTTATCAATAAACCTTAATCCAATTTCAATAAATGTCAATCCCAGTTAATCGATACATTTCGAGTCTCTTAACTTCAGTTCTAATCCCATTTTAATCAAAATCAACCCCTGCTGTCCAACCCTTTCAATCCTGGTTATCAGTCAATTTTAATCCCATTCATCAGTGGGTTTTAATCCCGCTTATCAATCAGTTCTAAACCCATTTCAGTTAGTTTTAATCCTGATTATCAATCGATTCTAATCCCATTTCAATCCATCTGCCACAAGAGGCGGGAGGAGTGAACGGTCTCCTCCTCTGTGAAATAAACCCACATGCTGGCTGTAAATTATCCACTTAAACCTCTCCAGAGAAGAAACTGTGAGCCAAAGCCTGCAGTGAGGGTTATTAAGCGCCACATATTAGCACTAAATGCTCTGATTATTTCTAATAAGGGCAGACAATGCTTAAAGTACTCATCTGGGTAGTTTTAAAATTTTTCCAACTAAAAAAATTAACTGAAAGCCTGAAGAAATGTAGCTTTTGTCTCTATTAGAATGAATTTATGACGCAAACTCTGTTAGTAAATGAGATTTTGATCTAATTTAAAAGTCCTGACTCAACAGCTCCACGCTGACCTTAATGTTCAGGAAGGCGTTTTAATCTCCAGCTGTGTCATCATTTTAAACCCAAGAGGGTCCGAATGGGCTTTATTTATGCTTTACTGCAGGTCTGGAGGAGCTTTAACTCTGAGCAAATTAACTTTACAGCCACCTGCGGACAATAAGCCGAAGCTTTGGGTCTCCTGCGTTTGATGAAGCTTTGGTTGATGGTCTCTCATGTTGGACGTGTAAAACTCAGCTGAACTCTTTTATCCTTTCTGTTGTTTTGATGCAACTTCTGCAAAAAAGAAACTCAGGAAAACTGAGTATTTTTCCGGTGGAGGTTTCTAATTTAGCTTCGGCAGCTGGTTTCCTGTGAGACTCTATGGATGGTGTTCTCGCTGGATATCCACATTCTCAACAGAATACCTCCTCCTCTTCCTCCTCCTCATCGTCTTTCTCCCTCTCAGTGTCCTGTACAGGAGAAATCGAGCCATGAGGCATTGATTTTCTTCTCGCCGCAAAACCAAAACGCACACGACCATCTCATCCATCCTGGCTTGTCAGGTTTGTTTTCTGAAATGTAAGAAGGGCTCAGTGCTGAAGGACGTTCATCACTGTCCGACAGTTAGGTCAGAGGTCGTACCAGCAAGCAAGCAGCTCAATCACCCATCACCAGTCTGATCGGAGCGTAGATGAATGATTTTCTGACTGGTTTCCATAGGAACGTTTAATGCTCAATGGGACTCAACGACAGCAGCCCCGGCGCCATGCGGAACGGCCGCGGCCTCTCCGACCAGTGGGCGGAGTCGGTGGTGGTCCGGCCCCGAACCACAGAGCGCCACATCACAGTGCACAAGCGTCTGGTTCTGGGCTTCGCCCTGTCCATCATCACCCTCATAATCGTGACAGCGGTGGCCGTGGCGCTCAGCGTCCGCTTCGATGACTGCGGTGGACGGGATCGCGGTGGAGGCAGAGGGGAGACGGGTTCCAGAGGGTCCGGAGGGTCGGGAAGACTCAACGGGAGCAGAGGGGAGAGGATGGGAGACAGAGGGGATGAAGAGGTGGTCCAGCCGTGGAAAAACTCCCGGCTTCCGGGGTCAGTGAGGCCACGGCACTACGACCTGCGGCTCGCTGTCTACATGGACAACTTCACCTTCTCTGGAGAGGTCAGCATCGAGCTGGAGTGTGTCAACGCCACCAGGTTCATCGTGCTGCACGCCGACCGCCTCGAGGTACGTTGGCCTGAATTTCCTCTAATCTCAAGGGAGGTTAGCAAACTTTGTGTCGGCAACAACTCAGCTTATGGGAGAACGTCTGGTGCAGAGTAAACTCCTGAAAACATCTTGAGCTTCCTCAAACCCAATCCAGGTAGATTTAAGGCGACCAATTGTTCCAGAGCACTTTTAACCTGATGGATTCTGTGCTAGAACATTACATTCAGTCTTTTAAAGCTTAAACATGTGGTTTTATTGACCATTTGCAACTATCACCAAGTGACGTTGAGGCGCCATGACGACAGAGTATTGAAGGCAGCGACTGATTATTTTTCCCTTTATAGCCTTGGCTTCAACTTGTTGCAGTTAAGCTAATTTGTTTTTACAAAAGTTTAGAATTTCTAGCTTGGAAACTTAGCCATAACTTCTCCCTTCTGACATGTTTGTTGATTTGATAAAATTGGCGATTTTGTCTTAATTCACGCCACATGATTTATACCACTGATTCATAAATGCTGTTTCCCTGGCGCAAAGTTAAACATCTAAAAGTCTAGATGCTAACCCGTTTTTTTCATACATGGTAGGCTACATGATGGTGTGACATTTTCTCCATGTTACCAACGATTAACCATCTCCATAATGCAACATTTGATTTCATGTTACTAATCTTACAAAAGAAGTATAAATGTTAATCTTATGATCTCCAAAAATACGAATACCAGTTCTTACGATTGAAGCCTCCTTATTTAAAGGTTTTCCATAAAACATTTAGTTTACATTGAACAAAGTGACAGATTTTTTCCAATATGCATTTCGGTCAGAGACAGCAGTTTTTAGAAAATTTGGAAATAGCTTAGAAACTGACCTACCTGGTTTGTGCAGCAGACCGTGCAGAAACTTTAGATCATTTTACAGTGAAACATTAGGCCACGTACTGTCTGTTTTTGACTAGCTTTAGCTGTTAATGTGCATCTAGTTTGTTTTGACGTCCGTCATGGCGGAGTGGGTTGCTTTCACGTCACAAGGCTCAACGCCTCAAATGTCCAGATGTGACTTTGCACAGAGACGGTAAACTTAAGTAGATCCGAGAACCATAATGGTTCAATAAATCCTGACTTTACTGAGTAAAATTTGGAGCTGTTACGACTTTGGTAACTTGTCTTGAATCCTAACAGTTGAATTGTCTTGTAATAAACTTCACATCCCGCAGGCAATCTTTGGCAATAAATCTTGAAATTCTAATAGTACATTTGTTTATGAAAACTTCATAATTTTTATACTTGGAAATAGTTTTTATGTCTTCCCTTTTTTGATGCTGAACTCCCCAGCAGAATAAATATTCATTGGATCTGTTCATCCGTCTCCTACGCTCCTGTTTACAGCAGCAGGTTGCAGCATTTATGACGGCATGAATTGATTCAGAACTGTATTTATTTTCCAAAGCAAACAGTGTCCAGAGGCTGGAGACACACTTCCATTACATGGCGAGTTAAAAATTTGCCTCAGAAATTCAAACAAAACTGTAAATTATTCTGAATGAAAAGGGAAAGTTAAAGTCAATCACAACAAACCTCGTTTATGTATTTTAAACCACTGTATTTGGAGCTAATTTTGAATTTTTCATCCATCCTGAGAAAGTTTTGGTTTTGACTGACACCATTTTTGACACTTTAGCTGTATTTTATTGACTGTATTGAGATATAATTCAACATTTTCAGTCAAAAAAAAAACAAACACATTTTAACTCTTTATATATCTATAATCCCCTGAATGGGTCGTTCCATCTAAGTGATCAGGTCTTCTGTGAAATATTCAGTGGAAATCATGTTGGTGACATTTCTGAACCAGACCAGTGACCTCATTCTGTAAAAACCTTTCCAGTCAGAACTGATTCTTGTTTAGGTTACAATGGGACCAACATTAAGTTTAGTTCATTCAGGTTAAAAAAAAACAAGGAATTCGTGTTTATGGTTCACTACCAAATCATGCTGAAGTTCACGTCTCAAACATGAACTTGTTCTTCTTCATTTATCATATTTTACTTCATTCCCAGTTAGCATATCAATTCAATTATATCATCATTTAGTCCCTTGCCACCTCATTTATCTCTGTTTAATTATGTCCTGACCAAATCCACATCTAAACTATCTTGCCTAAAAGTTGGATAGTTGAATAAACTGTCAGAATAAACTGTTCAGGTTTGTCATGTAGAAAACATCATGAATCTGGAGGCTTGTTGCACCAGCGCAGTGTTGCTAGGTAACACTGTGCTGTAACACTGCGCTGTTACCTAGCAACCCAAGCATAGCTCCGCCCACATCATTATTAGACTTTGTCCACACATAGAAGAGTATTTATTTAAAAAAAAACTGGATAGTTTGATAATCAATCAATCAATCGATCAGTCAATCAAAATTATAAAGCACCCTTCATACTAAAAGCAGCTCAAAGTGCTATCCAGAAATTGCTTTCTGCATCCATTTTCATGTGTATAAAGTGTGAGTAAACATTTAGGTAGGGGGCGTGGCCAGCAAGAGCTTATTTGCATAAAAGTGACAGAACCCTAAAAGGTTTCATTCTGAAAGGAGAGCAGAATAAGCAGAAGTGAGGAGATTAAAACCTCATTATCTGAGAACCATTTTGAGCAAAACGGGTAAAGATTTAAGCTATTCTAGCTTGTTTTAAAAGAAAGCACAATAGATTCTCTTTAATGATTACATTGTCCCCGTCTTTTGATAGCTGCTACTTCTAGCAAGGTCTACCTAATGAAGCTGAATTTTTGTGGCAATACGAGGACATTGTCCTGACCCATTTGGACCACCAGGAAGGATGTGCAAAGATGGATCGTCATCATCGGTGACCTGAATCAACCAAACGTGAACAAAACGCTGGTATTTGTCAGTTAAAGCCAAACTTAAACCTTACTTTAGTTACAGATTTGCATCATAAAATGCTGCGACTTCTGAGTGTGTATTCATGCATTTTAAATGAAGCTGAGCTAAAACAGCAGCAGAAGCCTTCATAAGCATTTCCTTAAGATGCTTTCCCAAACAAGAGTGTGTTTTCAGCCAGATGTCTGCGTCTGGAAGAAAACCCCAAACAAAGAAACCCTATTCCCACTTTCGGCCTCCCAGATTCCTCTAACGAGGCTAATTAGCTGCCAAAGTTGCTGCTTCAGCCCGAAGTGGGATGGCAGGAGAGCGCCTGGGAGAAACGCCGCGGCAACGTGATTTTTCACAGCGCTCATCTGGGCTAATGTGAGAGATGGATAAATGTGTCTAATTTGGGCCAGGGCCAATTAGGAGCCCTGCGGCCTGCCTGGTGTTTGTGTCCGGCTGCAGGTGAATTAATGGCTGTTGCTGGGAACCAGGCAGCCCTCCTAAGGTGGCCTCACACTTAATGCAGTCTGAAAAGGTAAATGGCCGCCATGTATAAACCCAGAAAGCAAAAAAAAAAAAAAAAAAAAGGAAAAAAAAAGAACCTCTGGGGGGGGGGGGAGAG
>NW_015113531.1:203308-220098 GCF_001443285.1 Poecilia latipinna | reverse complement strand
CAAGGGGGCCCCCCCCTTAAAGCGGGCTGAAAAAGGAAAAGGGCCCCCTTTTAAAACCCCAAAAAAAAAAAAAAAAAAAAAAAAAAAGTGTAAATATAGCAGCATCTGGTGGGGGAGGAGAAGAAAAATGTTGAAATCTTTGGATTTTCGAGCGATTCCAGGGAAAAAAGCGGAGAAGTTTCTGCTGACCTTTTTAAAATGAAAGGAAAGCCCTGCAGGCAGCCGGTGGTTCAGCTCATGTCAATGATAATGAACAAGCGGCGCCTCTTTCCGCTCTCATTTCTGCTTCCTCCGGTCGCATTCCTGCCGTCCTCCGGCTGGGACGCTGGGACGCTCCGGCCCTTTAAATCACGGATCCCCGGTGCTGGTGTTTTAACACCCGGCCCGTCTTAACGTGCGTATTGATTGGTCAGCTGATCTGACAGGACAGTGAAAGTGCAGAGAGGCTGCTGGGAAGCGACTTCACCGCTCTAACCTTGGCTGATTCCTAAAGCAGCGTTTTTATCGTTTTTCCATTACAGCCGGGCCGCGGTTCATTACCGGGTCAGACGGAGCCGTCAGATTTATTATTATTCAAACGGAGGCCGACAGGAATGTCAGCGTACGCTCTCCTGTGATCGCAAACCAAATCTATTTAGGATGGAGAGTTTTCAGTGACAGGAGTCTGAAACCAAAGGCTGCTGGAGCACGACAATCTGACAGCCAGCGCTGCTTTTCTTCTTCTTCTGCTCTCGGTTGATTGATGTTTTCACAGATTCTCAGTTGAACTTGGGCCACGAATCAGCCTTGATCCAAGCCATCCCATAATACTTCTGGCTGAATGTACACCAAGTGACATCCAAATAGAGAAACCCAATTCATATTTTCTGTCAGATACTTTTTTTCTTTTCTACAGCAGTTTATTCTGGGATCCGTTAGCAAATCTGTTAGCTTAGGCTGCGTTCATAACAGGCGACATAGGGCTGGACAACAAATCAGAAACAATATTGGTAGACATTTCATCAATATCAATGATTAATATGCCTAATAGAATATTCAAAATATAGAATATTTATTGAATTCCAATCCAGAACTGCACAGCATTCTGGGAGATGTAGCCAGAGGGAAGGCTTAAGTCGCTCAACCTTAGCTAAGCAAGGTTGGTGGAATCAACCAACTCACTCATTCTTTGGTTGCCTAGCAACAACCTGCTGGGTAACAAGCAGCTTCAGGTTCCCCCCAACTTTGGTTACCTAGCAATAACTTGTTCAGTAACTGGCGCAGCAGTAGTTTAAGGTTTTGCCTCATAACTGCTTACAAATGAAAAAAAAAAAAAAAAAAAAACAATGACGTGAAGAGAAAAACTGTGGATAAAACAGGCAGTATTTCAAAAATGTAAAATAATTTTTCTCGGAATTCTGGTTTTTCTAAGAATTCTGTTTTTTTCTCAGTTTTTTTTCTCCAAATCCAGGCTTGAATCTCAGAATTCTGTGATTAAATTCTGAACTTTGATGGAAAAAACAAAAAAACAAAAAAAAAAACCTGAATTCTGAGAAAAAAACGTCAGATTTTTTTTTTTTTGCAGTGACCCTTCCTGCGTCCTTCACTTTCAAGTTGTTTCAATACGTCAACATGCAGGGACGAGGATCAAACTGAAATTGAAATAGAAATCTGTGGAAAGCGTTTAAGTCTTCCTGATTAAAAGCAAGAACTAAAGAAGTGATGACTGGTTTTAAACCACAGTCTCTGTTTGTAACTTATTGAGTATTTTTGACAGTTTTGAAGCACCTGGCTCCCCACGGCGTCTCCCATCCTGACTGGATCACACCAAGCCGTCCTCAGTGGCTCTTTACCAGCAGCTCCAGGTTTTTACAGCCGGGATAATAAAGAGTTGTGTCCAGAAACGTGACCATGTTTCCACCAGGGAGCGTCTTTGAGAATCCGGCCAAATTAAAAAGCAATTTGAGGCGTTTGAAGGCGCCTCGGAGCTGCTGACTCAGCAGAAAAGCCTGAAACAAATCCGTTTAATCCCAACGTTTCCTCTCCGTGTCAGCAGCGCCTCTGTCCTCATCGACCCATTCCTGAACGCACCGTGCTGCGGGACCAAGCAGCACTCTGCCTCTAATTGGATCCAGAGGTTGGGAAGAGCCCGTCCCAGTAACACCAGTTAGTTAATGTGGGCTTCATTACTGGCTGATCAGTGGTTGAGGTTTGATCCTTCCTTCTGCCGGCTTTCAGAACCACATCTGCGTTGTTTTATGTTCTGTTTGGGCTCCAGGGAGCGCCGTAACTGGGCCAGTCTTAAGTAAATATTAGCAGTGCAGGAGTATTTCGGTAAGAAGGTCAGACAGAGAGTACACAGCGAGTAAAACCAGGCTCGGCTTTGTTTCTCTGTTTACGTTCAGAGCTGCGGTGCGGGCTCGGTGTGAACCAGCTGCAGATTTCAGGAGGAAATGCAGGAAAGGATCGAATTCAAAGTGGAGCAGAATCAGGAAGCACATTCCTTTTACTTCATAAATATGACTCTGAAAAGTGTGGCGTGCATCTTTTGGTACCTTGTAGGGCTTAGTTGTAATGAATCAATTATTGAAATAATTAAACTAATTTAGTAATCGGTTATAGTAGTAGTAAATAGTAACTGATTTATCATTAACTGTGTGCTGCTTCTTTTTGTTAATAACCTTTAGAGCAGTAATTAAGCCAAAACTGTACAAAAATATGTACATTTTACATTTTGAATAAAAAAGTGTAATTGTTTTGTAAATATATTTTAGCTGCAGATGAATCCTTTGCTACAAAGATTCAAGCATTCACAAAAGGAATGCTGTTATTGCATTTTAGGCAATAAAATTTTTATTTTATTAAAAAAAAATATTTGTTTTATTTGCATCTTTTAATATAAATTTTTTACCTTTTGAAACTCAGAAATGTTAATGTTTTTTCTAAGAGAAAATTGTAAATTAGTCACAATTTCTGAGTTTTTTGATGGAAATGATGAAAATTTCCTTTTTCCTGTGTACAATGGACCTAATATGCCGTTGTGGATAAATGCTCTACAGTCATGTATGTGGACATGATTGTAGAGTAGTTCTATAAACAACAGGTTAAACCGGAAATGTTAACATCGCTGTCTGAGCTCATTTCTACGTAAAGTATGGCAACAAACTTCTGACCAATCACGGCGCATCTTGACTCGGCATATTTGCGGTATTCCCGAAATTTTCAGTCTTCATTTAGCGAACCTTCCACACTGTAAACCTCATGCTAAGCTTAGCCTTAAGTAAAAACACAAAATTTGACTAAATATTTGCCTTCAACGAGGACGGGGCGGTTGACTTTATCTCTTTCATTTTTGTAGTTTCCTCTTTGTTGTGGTGCTTTCCGCGCATGCGTACGCTGCAGTAGCGTCTGCGTGGCGACGTCATGGCGTTCGGCGTAGTTTCAAAATGGACGCCGACGGACATCAGATATATTTTTACTTTTTAACATCGATTTAGGAAAAAATTTCAATCGATAAGTAAATGAGAATCAATATTATGTAAACCGATACGTTTAAAATGAATACTTTTTGGGTTTTTAACCCGACGGCGGCTCCTTCTACTGTTAGCTAGATGCGGTAAGTGGCTGAAGAGGAAGAGAAGCTGATGAAGGCAGAAAACGCTTCAATGAGGGACAGACTTTAAACTCAGAAGCTGACTAATTTTAGAAAGCAGCTCCTTGTTCTTGTTGCATCGTCTCACACTTGAAAAGAAGCAGTTTAGATTTTTTTTGTGTGAAGTGTTGGGTTCTGCTCCGCCCACCGAGCTGACCCGCGGACCCCGGTTCACTCAGCCGCTGATTAAACCGCTCAGGACTGAGTGGGAGAGCCGCTTCTCTCCTCCATCTTGTTAGTTATTTTGCACCTGCTTGCTTTGATGATTTTTTTTTCTCCTTCGTGCTCCGAGCTTGGTGACATTTCATTTAATTACCATCCAATCCCCAGTCAGCTTGAACCTGAGCTGCGGTCTAATCAGCCGGGACAGGTGAGAGCACCTGTGAGGCTTTGGGCCTGTAATGAGGCGGCGCTGCGCTGCTGTCACATGTGATTCTCTGCTCGCTCTCACTGCTTCTGTTTCTTCATCTTACGGTCAGTTTGAGTTCACAAAGGCACAACTTTTCCCTTCTGCTGCTATTTGTGGAAATCTGTCAATGGATTCAGCAACATGTCCGCCAGTCAGAGGAACAGCTGGGAGATTAAATGGTTAGTAATGTTGCAGTTTGTCGTAGTTTATCCAAACAACAGAGCTGTTCTGGGAATCACCAAACACAGACCTGTTGTTTATTTTAATTCAGATGAAGAACAAAAACATTGCACATTTCTATTTTATTATAGATATTTAAAACAGAATGCATTCATGATCTGTATCTAAGCATGGAGCAAACTGTTGCTTTTCTCATTATTTTCAACTTGAAAACCAACAACATGTAGTTTGTCGTGCTGCAGTTGGGACAAATCAGACAAACTTAAGTTTTAAAATGAAATTAAATGCAGTTTTCTGTTTTAAAAGTGGAATTTAAACCATTTTTATTTAGTTTTGGGGTAAAATGCCATGTTTGGTCGAGTTCAGCAGGTTTCATGTCAGTGAGTTGATCTGAAATATCACAGGTTGAAATGTTTGAATCTGAGGAAATGAAACATTTTATTCCTTGAGCGTTTTGTTTCAGAACATGAACCATTGATGATTTTCATAGTTTAGTTTTGTTCTTTAAGATGTTTGCTAACTCTCCTGCGTCAGTGAAGAGTTAGAAAAGTCACATGAAGGATGTTTGACAGACGAACTCCAAACCTCCTCCTCTGTTCAGGTGGACCGGGTTTCCATGGCAGCCGAGAGCGGCGCCGGCGGCCGGCCTGCCAACAGGCCGGGGGGCGGAGTCATGCGCATCCACCGCCACTTCCCCTTCCCGGCCAATCAGATGTACGTGGTGGTTCTGCACCGTGAGCTGAAGCCCGGCAGGCTGTACCGGCTCAACGTCAGCTTCGACGCCGCCATTGAGGACGAGCTGCTGGGATTCTTCAGGAGCTCCTACACCCTGCAGCGAGAGAAACGGTACACACACACACACACACACACAGAGCAGCAGGTGGTTCAACTAGAAAAGGTCACAGCCTCACACCCACGACATTGATTAACTCTCACACACCATAATGTGTGTGTTGCAGCTGTCAGACCACACACACTCTCACTCCCTCTTTATGAAATTCCCAGAAGCCCTTGTGTTGTTTCTAAGTCAGATCTGGTCCCCAAGGGGCTGATGGGAAACTGGCTTTGAGCTGATGCGCGCGTGTGTGTGTGTGTGTTTGCGCTCTGTACCCAAACAGCTAATTGGCTTGAATCCAGTTTCCAGGCTCCTGATTGGCTGTTGCTTTGTGTTTCTGATCTAAAATGTGTTTGTTTTGTGAGGATTCTGCAGCTGACGCCTCAGACGGATCACTGAATCATCTGCTGCTCGTAGCTGGGCTGTGACTCAGCAGCAGACTGAGATTATTTACTGACTATTTTACTGTAATCTGCAGATAAAGATGTTGAGTTTGGTGCTCAGTCCTCTCAGGTGAGGTTTTAAAAACTAAACCTCACCTGGCAGTCAGGCTGGAAGAGGAGCCTTATTTTAGTTAGTTTACTCTACCGCATCCCACAATGCAACACAAACCTGCCAGCCGCTTTCCTGTAAGCAGCTGCTAACTCTGGAGTTTCTCAGTGCATAGTTCACTGACGTACAACCAGAAGCCTGAAAACATCCACTCGCTGTGTTTCCATCCACTTATTATTGTATGTACATTTTGAAGGATCGCAAAATTCAAAATAAGTTCAGTTAAGTTAGGTTCTTTTTAAAATAAATACTTTTCTCAGTTTTTATCATGGATGTAACTGGTTTCCTGCTAGCTTTATGGAAAGCTGTAAAAACACAAATGACCAGCCGTCCAAGTTTAGTTTCCAGCTGAAAGTGATGAAAACATTCATTGTAAGTTGGATTTACGGTGCTGGAGCAGCCATGTTTTTTTAGCTCAGTAATGTGTTAATTAGTGCTAATGAGTCGGAGTCCTGTACCTGCCAAGAAGCTGCTGCTTGTTTGCTCCAGTCAGACAGCAGCTGATGGGGTTCTGTTCAGCAGAGAGGAAGAACGGGACCGGATCAGAACCGAAGCTGGACATCCAACGTTAACCGTCGTCGTTCTGATCCGTCACCCTTCCGTCTCTACAGTAACGTGATCGGACATTAAACAGGCAGCAGGCTGACCCGGTCCGGCTCGGTGATCACAGCAATCAGAACCGATCTGATAGAAATAACAGCAAACATCAGCAGCAGACGGTTATTAACGCTTATTAAGGAAGCTTCAGAGGAACATGCTGTCTTCACAGGTTGTGTTTTTCCTCTAATAGGTGAAATTATTGCTCCCACTTCGGCTTCGTGCTGCGTCGCCTGCCTGAGCTGCTGCAGCGCTGTAGGTTATCATTTTAAAACCATTATCAACAACAGTCAGAACATTTCAGTCAATGTGTTACAAACCTCCAGGGAATATGGTCCGACTTGTAAAACACAATATTTATCCCATTAGTTTACTTTATTGACATGTAATGAATGGAACTTAAAAAGAAAAAAAAGAAATAAAAGATCAAGCAGAAAGACGTTGCAGTAAAAATCTTTATTCCTTCATTAAATCAGCTGCTATTAATATTTACATCCCAAATAAAACATGAGCAACATTTTCTCATTCTGTCACATTTTAATAAAACAAACTACATTTTAACAAATGTTTCATCTCATAAGAATCTCCATAATCTAAAAAAAATTATGTTGAAAAATACAAGAATAATCAAACAGGAAGTGCTTTTATTTTGGAAGAACCTGAAATATCCTCACAGCTTAACAAAAGACGTTTAGTGAAGCTTGAACAGGTCGTTATAAACCAGTAATAGACTTGTTACCTTGACTTTAGAGTGCAAGGTAAAGTTTTAATTTTTGTTTTTTTGCCAACTAACTTATGACTTGAAATGTCAAAAAATACAAAAACCAAATAAACAAAAATAAATTCTGTTTATTAAATCCTTTTAAACTAAAAGGTTAACACATTTGTTACTCTGTAAATGCATCACTCAACATATTTGATGCATTTTCCTTAAGTTTGATAAAAGTCTGAGAGTTTGTATGGAGTTAATTTCCTGCCATAGTGTTCTACACAGATAAAACTTATTTTCCAAACAAAGTGTCCCTCCTTCATATGAGCCGCTCTGCTCTCGCATACGTGAACTAGAACCAGATTTTACTGTAATTTTTGGAAATTCTCCTATAGATGTTATTGGCAGTTGTCTCGGTGGCGCCCCCTGTTTTCATAGTGGAGTAAATACTTCATTGACTTTTGGCAGAAACTTTTCGTAGTTTCGGATTGTTCCGTATGTGATTGGAGATCAGTTTAAACTCCATTCAGTTTTATTTGTTTACAACATTTTGGCAGGAAATTATCTCCGTATTCTTTGATCCAAAGATTAGAATAATGTAATTTTAATTTTTTCTGTTGGATTACAAACTACCAAATAATGTTGTTTTGCTTTTCATTTCTATCTGTTAATGTTTGTTCGGATAAAAACAAAGTTTATCCAGGTGAGTTTGTGTCTAACTGATTTAAAATTAAACCAGAGAGTCTCTGTGTTTATTCATCCTTCATTTTTTACATTGGGAATCGGCAGCGTTCTCATCGTGACTGTTGTGTCTGTTGGTCTTCCGTTCCTCTTCTACACTGCAGAGTAAATGAAGGAAACCGGCTGCGGTTTAAACCGCTGATGTTTTTCAGTAGGTGTGAAAACATCCAGGAGTATAAAAATGTTTTGCTGCTGAACAGATGAATTTAATTTCTGCTGCTCTGATGATTGACCTGATCTGCAGGTCAGGATGGCAGGAACTGTCTAACGTGTTTTTTCTTTATCATATTTCTGTCGCCTGCAGGCGATGACGTGAACAAAGAGGAGGGAGGATATAATGAGGCGATATAAAACTGATGTAAAAACTGGTTTTATCTTAGTTCATGTCCCGGTTTCCCTTGTTTTTTTTTTTTTTTTTTTTAACCAGCAGTTTGTTAGAAAAATTAAATCAGGCCTGATTTCCTTTCTGCCAGTCGTTATGGCACACACTGAACTGAAACTCTGCACCAATCAGATCCCTCCTGTGTGTGTGTGTGTGTTTACGTTTCCCATGTTCCCCGGCAGCATGTGTTGGGATCGATGTGGAATCGATGTGGCAGCTGCTGCACCAGCGCGGCTCGATCACAACACAACGAGCGGCGAGTTAAAGTTAAACGCAGCTTCTGAGGGGAAACCTGCCCACTGTCCGCTCCGTGCACAACCTGATTGGTTTAATGTCGTATGAAAGACAAACGGCCTTTTCTGAGCTGCGCAGTGCGTGTTTACACCAGCAGAATAAAGATTTTTCTAACACACGGCGATGCTGAGAGAGCAGCAGTTGGACGGATTTGTTGGAGATAATCTGGGAAAATATGGGAAGCCAGAATCCTAATTTATCACAGGAAAGCTGATGATGAATGCGCTCTGAGGCTCCCCTGGTTCATGCTGCTGTTTTCTAGCCGCCATCTTGAAACAATCGAAACATTTCTGGTAACTGACCAGAAACAGGAAAATGATTTTCTGATTTATTATCTGGTGAATAACTTTCTGTTGCATGCATATTCACACCAAGGTAAGAATGTAAAAACACAAATTAAAAATAAGTTTGTACACTAAAGTCAAATTTACAGCATATGAAAATGATGCTGCATAGTTATTAAAAATAAATTGCAACTGATCATTTGTGTATTTGTTACAGAAGGTGATTAGTGCCACTGGGAAAAAGAGAAAGTATGCAGACTATCATTTCCCCAACTTACGATATAAAAGTTGAAATTCTGAGGAAAAAATTTTACATTTTGAGATAATGTTTGTTCCCAGTGGCTCCAGTGCTCTGCAGTTATTAAAAATATAGATGGAAAAAAAGGCAATTTTATTTATGTGGCACATTTTCAGCATCAAGATAGTTAAAAATGTTTTACATGGTTAGAAGTAAAATAAGACATAACATTTCTGTGGCTAAGTACAGGAAACATGTTGATTTATCGGTTATGAGTCAAAGGCGACTTGATTTACAGGAACTCAGTGTTTCAGCTGTTTTTCAGTTTTCTGGACGTTTGCTCCAGATATGTGGAGCATAGAAGCTGAATGCTGTTTCTGTTTGGTTCTAACAGAAATATTTTATAGTGTATTCTCTGACTTTTTAGTCAGACCTGTGAAGAGGCTGTTGCAGAAATCAATGCAACTAAAGATAAAAACATGGATGAGTTTGTCTAGATCTTTCTGCGTCATTAGTCCCTAATGGTGAAAATGTTTGTGAGCTGATGGAAGGCCGAATTTGTAACATCTTTATGTGGCTCTGAAGGTTCAGGTTCAGACCTGATCTTTGGTTTCCAGCTGTTATACCTGAAGCTCTGCTGATTCTGGATTGTAACTTCAGTTTCTGTTCAGAAGGAGAAAGTACCGTATTTTCCGCACTATAAGGCGCATAGAATAGACGCTACAGTTGGGGTTCCCACCCATATTGAACCTAAACGGGACGCGATTTGTTCCGTACTCTACAAATGTGGATGTGTAACAAAGAACTGGTCCCCGAGTATTTTATATAGTAGTCTGCCCCAGTCATTGTTTCACTCACAGTGTTGGTGTTGCGATATTGTGCCCAACTGCTTTCTGGGTAACACAGACCAACTGACATGCTGCCGCCGCAGCCTCTGTCTCTCTCCCCCGGCTTTAAATGGATAGGGGCTGGTCTCTTGGTAACCCTAGTCGAAGCACCCCGATGAATGTCTAAAGCCACTTTGTTGACATAAAGAATGTGAACAAAACAGTCCGACTCCGGTCAGTGAGGAGAGCCTTCCGGACTGGGCGTGGCCGGACGATGGTCACCCTTCTCCGTTCGCGTACAGCATATTGGTGGAGAACGTGGTGCTAAATGTCCTGCAGACGACCTGATTCTAGACGGTCGGTACTTCTTCTTTTTCTTTAGGTTTTAACTGCAGCTTGCATCCATGAATGTTGCACTACTGCCATCTATTGGATCAGATGGTCGGTAGATGCATAGACATAGGTCAGTCAACTATCCCAGCATGCACCGCACGCTGCTTCTTCTACGGGCGAAAATGAAGTCGGCGGCTGCGTACCGTAGCTACTAGACCTGTTGTGGCTCAATATTGGTCCATATATAAGGCTCACCGGATTATAAGGTGCACTGTCGGCTTTTGAGGAAATTGAAGGTTTTAGGTGCGCCTTATAGTGCAGAAAATACGGTAATGGCACCCGAGGCATTAATTAGTTCTAAGAATCTGATCATTGATTGGATGGTTCATGATCACACACTTTGCAGCCTCAACAAAATTCTATTTTCTTTATGTAGAAGAAAATAAATTTGGCTGAAATATCTTATTTCCTCTAAACTTTTCCATTTGCAAACCTGTGAAATTCATCATTTGTTCATAATCTTGGCCATTAAAGTTATTCCAGTTCTTAAAACAGAAAACATTTATTGATTTGTTATAGAAAACGGATTCTTCTGTATTTTACTGGAACTGTTGGAAAGTCCAGTTTTAAATCTAATTTTCCTGGAGAACTTCCTGTGTGTTCTGGGACTGTGCAGTGCTGAGGTGTGTTAGCTTCAGGATTAGCTTGATGCAGCCATGCAGCTAACGCTAACCCTCTGTGAGATTAGCTTAAATACTTGTGAGGCTGATGGAGGAGAATGAATTAGTCCAGTTAAACCAGTTTAGTTCTGCTCAGTTCTTCTGTCTGAGCTGAACAGGAACCATCAGCTGGACGAGGAACCTTTCCTTTAATTCACTTTGTAGTATTCTGGCTCCAGGTGGTTTGAATTTAGCGATTTAAAGAAAATACTCCTCTGAAGACATTTAAAAAGCCAACAGTTGCTTTTAAGCAGCACTTGGTGACAGTAAGGAGAAAAACCTCAGTTACATCAGGAATAAACTGCATCACAGATTAAAGGCTGTGGTTGTCTGCCTGCCAGAAGAAATGAGAATAATTCATAATTAAAGCAACAAGTTAATGGCTGGGATTCTAATGCATTCATTTTGATTAATTACATAGATTAAGGTATTAAAAATGAACTAAATCACGTTTTTAGTTTTTACACACAAAAGTCCCGAAGGGGAACCTTGTTGTGTTTCTGTCCATAAAACTGATGTACATGAGACAGACTGTCGATTTGGTCCATGGAGGGGAAATGCAGAACCGTTTACTCACTGCTCAAAACGGTTTGTGAAATATTTACGGACTCTCTGGAGATTTTGTTCCAGATAAAAATACTCCCATCAGTTTCTCCTTTAAACTCCTCAGTGTTTCCTGGTTTCTCATTTTTAAGCATCAAGCTGGAGAACCAGAGATGATCAGAGACGATAAATCCGATTTAAATTTTACAAAACTCCTACTTTGAACACACAGTGGATGGTGATGATTTTAGGACAGGTCAAAGTTCATGTTCTCCTCCAGACTGGAGGAACTCCAGGGATGAAGAGCAGTTTAAAACTTTTGCCCAGCAGCAGCAGCAGTGCTACGTTGGCAGGAAGAACAGGATGCTCCCGGAGTCTTCCTGGCCGGATCGTCAGACTAATTTCCCAGAAATTTCTCCCACACGCTAAACGATGTCCATAACTTCGCTTGGTTAGGCAGAATTGATCCTGCCTGAAATTGGCCATGAAATGAAACTTAATTCAATTCCTCACAGCATCCTCATCCTCACCTTCATCCTCCGGCCTGAGAGGAAGGGATCAGAGCAGGAAGTGGCGGTGGCTCCGCCCCCTGCAGCCGCAACTCCTCTTCCCATCAACTTCCTGTTTAAATCGAGTTCTTCCCGTTCGCCGTCAGTCGGCGCCTCAGGGAGAAATCCTCTAAAGTTTGTTTCTTTCTGCTCCGCCGGGCTGAGAGGAGGAAGAGAACAAACGTCTTTACACAATTTGATCTGAGTTTAAATCCACTTCCAGCTTTCTCTCCAGATCCGCTGCAGGTTTTTCTGTTTAAATAGATTTTCCTGAAGTGAAATCTGAAAAGTGTGGCCTGCATTTTTGGGTTGTTTCAGCTCCGACTGACCACTGGATGAACATTTTCATTAGAGACTCGTCTAATCTCAGAGATTCTCAGTTGAATTTAAGTCTGGACTTTAACTAGGCCATTCTGACATGAATGTCTCTAACTGTATGTTCAAACACTAGTAAAAACAAAGGCCTAGTCAAAGTCCGTACCCAAGCTTTACAGAGAATCTGTGGCAGGGATCAGAAACGGAAAGAAGTGGAACTGAACCAGGAAAAAGTTCATGTTCATCTTTTCTAACAAACTTGTGGAAGAAAAACGTTCCAGAGAAGAAGAGTGAAAAAGATGAGTGGAAACGAGAGACAAGGATGAGGAGGACTGGGAAGAAAATGTGTAAAATAAATAAAAATGGATGGATTGTCAAAGGGAAGAGGAGGAGGAGGGAACGAGTGAAGCCAGGCAAAGGTGAAAAAAGAAGTAAATCCTCAATGGAGGTAAAGAAGAAAAAACATGAGAAAGAAGAGAAGAGGAGTCAAAGTGATGAAGAGGAGGGATTACGCTCAGACGATGGAGTGCATGAAGAAGGGAAGGAAATCTGAAAATGAGAAGGAAGGATGAGGGAGGAGGGAAGGATAAACGGATGCAGAGAAGCAAATTGAAAGGAGCTGTGGAGAGGTGAGGAAGAGGAGGAGGAGGAAGAGACGAATAATAAACAGAGAGAGGCAGGCGGAGGGAGAGAATAATGGAGGGAGCCTGAGAGGGACGAGATAAAGAGAGGATCTATTAGAGAGGAGGAGGATGAGCCTGTTACACACACACACACACACACACACGATGTGACATCCTGCTGCCACGGTAATGCCTGTTCTAACAATAATCCTGATTGACTGGCAAACACACACACACACACACACACTCATGAAGTGATACTCTGCTTAATCTGAACGCGAGTGGAGAAGTGGATATGACATCACTTCCTGCCGAGATCGAATGAATTGTTCACAATCAGAGATGTGAAGAAACTGCTGAGTCAGCGCTGTGTTATTATCTCACACACACACACACAGTGGACACACTGATCGCTTTAAGCAACATATCAAATTGCGATTGGGAGCTGCATTGAAACGGCGGCGCGATGCGGCGCTGCTGCCGATTCATCAGCTTCACAGGAATCTGGGACTGGATCAGGAGTTCAGTCAGATTCTGTTTGATTCACTGAAGGACACAACGCTCCGTCATGCAGCTGTTCTAAACTGGAACCATCAGAGAGATTGGCTCTGAACTGGAAACCAGTTTAAACCTGTTCTATCTGGAGATGAACCAACCAGTCATTTTGGGACCAACATCAGATCAGAGATCTTGTGAATCACTGTGGCCCCGGTACAGAGGAAACTTATCGAGCTAATCCTGCTTTCTGCACATCAGCTGCATGCGCACAGACTTGGCAGATACTTTACACCTTCCTGTTTCAACCTTCCTGTTTCTCTGTGAAGGATTTGGATTAAAACTGGTAGTTGATCTGGTTGCTCTGCGCTCGTTACAGTCTAATGAACATCTGCAGATTGTTTACTTTTCTCAACAGGAAATGCTGCCCTCTCTAGATAAAATATAAATAGATTAACACAACTTTGCATCGTACATTCTTGTTTGGTTTTCTGTGTTCTGCTCCCGTTGTCTTTAGAGACGGGCTCATTTGGACCCAACAAGCTTTTTACCCAGTGTTCAGTCCAGCAGCATCGACCCAGATGCAATTTTGTAAGTTTGTGTGTGCTGTTACGGGCACTGACAGTCTGACGGAACAACCCCATTGCTTCCCCACTGTTCAACCAGTTACATCTGCTGCTCTTCTCCTGAGCGTTGCGCTAAGACCACAGGAAGGTTAAAGACTCCTGGACACATGAAGCGTTTACACATTAACAGGATCCAGTAGTTCATCTCCAAAACCTTGAGAACCCAATGAAACGATCGCCTGCTAACCTGCAGGTGTTGAGGCTAGCTGCTGACTTCAGGTGGATGGACGCAAACACCAAACCAGTTTCATCTTCAAACTAAAACATACTCTGACTCTATTTATTAGACTTTCAGAAGTAAACCTTTATTCCATATTTCATGGCTTGGTTCCTCTGCTAAATGTCTTTAATGGAACATAAATTGAGTTTTAACCAGAGGGGATTGTAAAGCAACAGCAGTAAGTTCCTGGAACAATAAACCAGGATAATTAACTGATAATAAATCTTATAGTTCTCTAAAAATCTGCAGCATTTGCTGTTTACTAATTAAAAGTTCTGTCAGCATTTAGAGCAACAACTTTCACTGATTTATTCGGGAGGCAGGGTGAACGTTCTGCTAAGCTGAGACTTTAAAAACATGTAAGAATAAATAACTGGTATTTCTAACAGGCTTTAGCTTTAAAATGGGCGTTCTGGCAGCAGAGCCCCGATCGAAAGGCGGCGAACGAGATGAAGATGGTCAAAGGAGGGACCAATTAAAGCGAGGATGACTAGAAACTGTCAGCGTGCCGGTGCATGGCGAACTGCCAGATTCATCCGAGTGGTTTTGAGAGAGCGCAGATTTCCATCCCTGGAACTATAATTAATGTTGTACCAGGAGACAACGGAATAATCTTCCAAATTAGCGCCCATTTATTCTGAGGAAAATTACCCATGAGGTGCAAAAACTAATTAATGCATCCGAGTTTCTTTGTGGAAGGAAATGAAGATCTGACTGAACTTTAACTGCAGTGTGAAACTGCAGCAGGAATCTGCATCATAATGCTGCATGTTGGAGTTTAGCTGCAGCGGCAGAGCGGCGTCCTGCTGGGATGAAACCAGCAAACCGACTGCTGAAGATGAAGACGAGCAGCAACATGCAACCTGAATGATGAAGAGCACCGAGTCCAGGGGTCAGGAGGTCACCTTCCCCGTTTCACTACGAGGCAGCTCCAAAAATCTGGATATCATGAAAAAGTGCAACATTTCAGAACATTAAGCTCAATACTATAGATCTATGACGGGTAGAGTGGAATATTTCAGGCTTTAATTCTGTTGATTCTCAGAAGGAAAACGTATCAGAACTTTACATCACATCAGTAAAAATGTGAACGTTTTGAAAGCTCGTGTTAGACTGGAAGACTTCAATGTTTCCTTCCACTCAACTTTCTATGAATATCTTTGATGCATCACTTTGTGAACAGCCAGACTCTTTAGGACGTTTTGTGACTGGGTCAGGCTGTCCATGACCTCTGACCCAGACAGAGACAGTCACTCAGGAAACCTTTCCAGGTGTTTTAATCAGCTGATTAGGGCGTGGCATCATGACTTTCTAATATTTAACGTTTTCATAATATTCTGATTATCTAAGATGTTGAATTTTGTGTTTTCATTCTGTGAGCCAGAACTCTGGTTACCTGAAATGAAAGTTGAAACATTTCGCTGTGTGATGGATTTACACAGTGGCTTTTATTTTCTGAAATTGGTGATGGATTGATGGCTTCTAATTTATCAACAGATGCTGAATTATAACTTTAAAAAAAGCAAAAAGCACAGAAAGCTGGTGAGTCGCTCGTCTTTCTGCTTCTTAAAGCCGGATCTCCTGGTTTGGTCGTTGGAATCGCAGAATGAGGCTCCGTATCGCCGCGCTCTTCACCGTGAGCTGCACTTTAAAGCTGCTGTAATAGCAGCCATTTTCTCTTGCAGGCAAATATTTACCATAAGTGTACTTCAGCTGGATTGTTGCTGCTTGACTCCTCCTGGAGAACATAAAGGCCTGGAAGGAGCATGTGAAGGTGAACATTTTCAATCGCTGATTTTTCGAGGAGTTTCTGCTTCAACACCACAGAAAAAAAAACTTTCTGGAAAAACTCGAGCGAACTGTCAAATCAGAAATGAACAAACAAACGAAGTCAATCTGGTGAGAGTCATGATACACCCAACATCATCAAACTGCTGGAGGAACAGAACTGGTTGGGCCATTGGTTCATTGAAGGAGCTATGATGCGTATCCATGGCAACAAGGTGTTTTTCTAACTCGGAGCAGCTAATTGGTATCTCAAAAGCCCATAATAATACCTGACCTTTGACCCCAGAGGAGTTGAGAAGAAGGAAGATGGTCCAGCTCTTCCATCCATAATAAAGACTGATCCCCTCCTCCAACATCTCCACCCAATAGCAGAGATTAAAGAGCAGCGGCAAAAGCAAAGGAGGTGGGTTAGCAGTGCTAGCTAACAACTGATGACGTCGTCCAATGACTGAAGATACTAGATGATACGAGTTATACCATTTAATGTCCTTTTGGGATAAAGTATTTTTGAATTTGATTTTATTATTAACCTTCATTTAAATCCCTGATCACCGTGGAAACCAAACTGATGACCGAAGATTCAAAGTTCAGTAGAGAAAACTCCCATCATCAGTTCGGACCTTACAACCCGTTTAACGAACTCTACTGAAACATCCTTGTTCCTCCGTGTTCTCACCGAATCATCTCCACAAATCAAATGTCCTGCTTTGTGTTTTTTAGATCTTATAGTCGGGATATTCCTGAGTTGTGAAGTGATTCTCCAGAGTGGTTCCCACTCAGAGGGAGCCCTGCAGTGGGACTGTGGGGACCTGTGTACTGTCCTGCAGTGGGACTGTGGGGACCTGTGTACTGTCCTGCAGTGGGACTGTGGGGACCTGTGTACTGTCCTGCAGGGGGACTG
>NW_015113531.1:144466-201121 GCF_001443285.1 Poecilia latipinna | reverse complement strand
GGGTCAGGCTGTCCATGACCTCTGACCCAGACAGAGACAGTCACTCAGGAAACCTTTCCAGGTGTTTTAATCAGCTGATTAGGGCGTGGCATCATGACTTTCTAATATTTAACGTTTTCATAATATTCTGATTATCTAAGATGTTGAATTTTGTGTTTTCATTCTGTGAGCCAGAACTCTGGTTACCTGAAATGAAAGTTGAAACATTTCGCTGTGTGATGGATTTACACAGTGGCTTTTATTTTCTGAAATTGGTGATGGATTGATGGCTTCTAATTTATCAACAGATGCTGAATTATAACTTTAAAAAAAGCAAAAAGCACAGAAAGCTGGTGAGTCGCTCGTCTTTCTGCTTCTTAAAGCCGGATCTCCTGGTTTGGTCGTTGGAATCGCAGAATGAGGCTCCGTATCGCCGCGCTCTTCACCGTGAGCTGCACTTTAAAGCTGCTGTAATAGCAGCCATTTTCTCTTGCAGGCAAATATTTACCATAAGTGTACTTCAGCTGGATTGTTGCTGCTTGACTCCTCCTGGAGAACATAAAGGCCTGGAAGGAGCATGTGAAGGTGAACATTTTCAATCGCTGATTTTTCGAGGAGTTTCTGCTTCAACACCACAGAAAAAAAAACTTTCTGGAAAAACTCGAGCGAACTGTCAAATCAGAAATGAACAAACAAACGAAGTCAATCTGGTGAGAGTCATGATACACCCAACATCATCAAACTGCTGGAGGAACAGAACTGGTTGGGCCATTGGTTCATTGAAGGAGCTATGATGCGTATCCATGGCAACAAGGTGTTTTTCTAACTCGGAGCAGCTAATTGGTATCTCAAAAGCCCATAATAATACCTGACCTTTGACCCCAGAGGAGTTGAGAAGAAGGAAGATGGTCCAGCTCTTCCATCCATAATAAAGACTGATCCCCTCCTCCAACATCTCCACCCAATAGCAGAGATTAAAGAGCAGCGGCAAAAGCAAAGGAGGTGGGTTAGCAGTGCTAGCTAACAACTGATGACGTCGTCCAATGACTGAAGATACTAGATGATACGAGTTATACCATTTAATGTCCTTTTGGGATAAAGTATTTTTGAATTTGATTTTATTATTAACCTTCATTTAAATCCCTGATCACCGTGGAAACCAAACTGATGACCGAAGATTCAAAGTTCAGTAGAGAAAACTCCCATCATCAGTTCGGACCTTACAACCCGTTTAACGAACTCTACTGAAACATCCTTGTTCCTCCGTGTTCTCACCGAATCATCTCCACAAATCAAATGTCCTGCTTTGTGTTTTTTAGATCTTATAGTCGGGATATTCCTGAGTTGTGAAGTGATTCTCCAGAGTGGTTCCCACTCAGAGGGAGCCCTGCAGTGGGACTGTGGGGACCTGTGTACTGTCCTGCAGTGTGTGGCTCCACAGACACTCGGGGACGGTTAGTGTTGAGAAGCAGCCTCAGCTGGCGGCCATGTTGGGTTGACTGCTCTCTGACAGCCGCGCTGCAGAGTGGAGAGGTCAGTATTGATCCACATCAACTCACCCAGCACTGGATTACTGCTTCAGCTGGGGGGAGAGTCACAGAGGAACGCTGCTGCTGCTGCAGCTGCTGCTGCAGCTGCTGCTGCTGCTGCTGCTACCTCAGCTGCTGCAGCACCAGCTGAGGTAGATCTGTTTGACCAATCAGCTCCATTCATCTCTGGTCTCCTCATAAAGCGTCTCGTTCATCATGAAGTCCGATCCGTCCTCGTTAACCACGATTGTCCTCCTTAGGGAAACGGATTCAGTCCAAGGAAAAGTCTGACGTGCAGCAGGCATGGTGGAATCCTCCCAACACGTCCTAACGTTCAGCTGGACGGTAAACTGTCCCAAAGGTTATCGCCATGCACAATAATATCCTAGTTTTGAAACAATTTTCTAGCAATATAACGGTAATGGCATAACAACACATTCTCAAAGATCGATAAACTTTAAATTCCAACAAACATTTAATACTTGAACTGGAAGACATTTTAAATATCAAAATAAATAATATATAAAATGAAAAAAGGACTAGATGAGATCAAAACACCAGACGAAAACTTTTATCATGTAGAAAAGAAAACAATAAATTATTGGTCTTACTTTAATTTATCATGTGATGAATTAATTTATTGTTTACTTTGCTCTCACATCTTGTATTATTACTTTTTGTCACATTAGAGTTGAAATCATTCAACTTCTCCAGCGTTTTGTTGGCTTTCTGTTGCTGCACAGTTGATTGAATCTCCATCTTTGCTGCATTATCAGGTTGAAAGTCTTTCTGGATGTGATGATGTAAATGTCACACAGCAGATCCACAGTGGGCCGTCGGGCTGGACTGCTGCTGCTCTGCAGAGGTCATGCAGAGGTCATGCACACCATGCACCACCAACACGATGTGTCCCGCTGAGTCCAACTGGACGGAGCTGCTGGTCACCTGGCTTTAAACTCATCAGGCTCATTCATGAAAAGCAGCTAATCCAGCATGAGGAAACTTAACTAAGCAGTAAAAACTCCTTTGATTGGTTAATTCCAGGCTTTACTTGATTTCATGAGCTGTGGCTCAGATTTGTTTGAACATTAAATGTCACGACTAGCAGAGTGAGGATGAAGGTTTGGTTCTGCTCCAGTTTAAACCGGATTACTCCCAATTTAAGATGAGTCAGCGAACGACCCGAAACACAAGTTTATTAAAGACGAACATTTTGGTGAGTTTAGCTTTTACTGACGGATGACAACTTTTACCTTCAATACTTTGGTTTTTATTTGTAATTAAACGGTTAACAGAAGAAACCTTGATGGTAATAAAATGTCAGCAGCTTTTCAGTCAATTTTTTTTCTTTTCAGTTGATAAAACTAATAATTTTAATCAACTTTAAAGAATTATTGACCTAAAACAAACTTTTTGTTTAGCTTCGTCTTATTTCAAGTGTACCTGGAAACTAGACCAAAAGTACTTGGTAAGATTTTGTGTTTTTACAGTGAAGGCACTTTATGAAAGCATAGAGTAAAAAGTCAAAATGGCAGCAAATAATGTAGAATTGGAGAGTAGTAGGAAAAAGTGGTGGGCTCGGTTATGAAGACTGCTGAGATATTCATGATCTTGTTTTTCTGTAATGGTGACAAAACTCTGTCAGACATCCTGACAGTGTTTTGTTGCTTCTGTTTGCTCAGGTTTTCTATAAGATGTTGTTTCTCCCTGCTGGGGTCAAAGGTCACGGTCAGGTTGACGGAATGAAATCTGTTTGGATGTAGATGTGATGCAGAAAACCACTGCAGATGGAGGAGCTGCTCTGTGTTTTTCCTCTGTTTGGCGGAAAAAGGCAAAACGTTTTTATTGTGGAGATGATTGCTGCTGGACCCGGCGGCGGCGGCCATGTTGACACAGACCTCCGTCTCTAACAGAGGAGGTCAGAGAGGCGACTGAATGAAAGCAGAAGAGATAAAATAAGGAAAACAGGTGAAATCTGGCAGACGGAGTGTGAAGTTCTGTAATTTCCAGTGAAGGTTTGAGTTTTATTAAAGAAACTCCGGGTTGAGTCTCTGTGGGTTTGTGTTGACGGATTTTTCTCATCAGAATCGCAGGAAAATGTTTTTACTGCTGCTGACATTAATAAAGTCCAGAGCAGTGGAACCAACCTGAGGCTCGTTGGGATCAGAACCGCTCCGCTTCTACAGCTGAATCTGTAGATTCTGGAGAACGTCCTGAACCGTTTCAGTCCAGGATGAGTTGGACCTTCTGGTGCTGATGTTCTATCTCCTGTCCAGGTACCTGGCAGTGACCCAGTTCAGCCCGATCCACGCCCGGAAGGCCTTCCCCTGCTTCGACGAGCCCGTCTACAAGGCCACCTTCTCCCTGAGCCTCCGCCACGACCCGCAGTACACGTCTCTGTCCAACATGCCGGTGGACAGCAGCTGGCCGGACGAGGACGGCTGGGTGACCAACCGCTTCGCCCGGACGCCCCGCATGTCCACCTACTACCTGGCCTGGGCCGTCTGCAACTTCACCTACAGGGAGACGCAGACCAGCGGCGGCGTGACGGTGAGTCTCGGCCTGTTCTGGGAACGCTGTTTGTTTGTTTGTTTGTTTGTTTGTTGGAAGTGGAAAAAATGCCCGATGAAAGTGGCTCGAGAACGACTCCAGCCTGTTTTCTCTCGCATCCATCAGTCCTGATCTCTGGGGTTGAAACAGGAGATAAGAGCTGCAGTCATTACCATCACACAATAATTGACATAATTAAGCTCTGATTGGGGGAATAATGGCTTTATATCAGCAGCCGGCAGGAGAAAACAAGCGAGGACGAGTGAGTGACTGCGCAGATTCAGCTCTTTAAAGCTTTTAGATGTTGGATTTGTGCTTCAAAAACGAACATCTCTGGGATTTAATTTAAATAACGCCGACCTCCAAGTGTTTATGGAGCAAATCATCTTAAATAATCTCATATATGTTTATTTTTCAACTTGTTTTGACTGAATATTTTTCATGTTTAAGTCACAAAAAAGAAAAACCACCAAGCTTGTCCAGTCTGAGCTGAATGGTGCGGACAGCATCTGTTTGTACAGCAGCAGCGTAAAATGAAACTTATGTCGTTTTTCCATCATTTCAGCTAAAAGTTTGTACAAAATAAACTTTAAAGTGACGGTTTAAGAAAAATGACACTAACGTGGGCGGAGCCAATATAGCTGGGGGCGTGGCCAAGTAACTCATTAGGTCTTCCATATGGTGCGTTCACTGGTCAGTAAAATGTGAGACTTTTTAGTTCCCTAAAGGCTGAAAATCATAAAGTGAAGTTGTGTTGTAAAATGATGAAAAGTTGAAGTGGCGTGAATTTCTGAACGGTGGTTTTGATGCTGCTGGTCGGTTGGGATGAAATGAGACGTTGAAACGACAGATTATCAGCTGCAGCTACTTTACCTGCAGATATCAGTGGATCGTCTGCAGATGATCCAATAAAATCAGCAGCTGCTCGTTATCTGAGGCTGAAGACGGTAATTAAGATGTGAACCGGCGATAATCTCCTGATCAGAAGCTTCCTGCCTCGCTGCTGCTCTGGCTTCATTAGGCTGCTGGGTCTCCCATCCACCTTTACTTCTGTTGTCATTTTAAAGGTGACCAGAATGGATTTCTTCTCCTTTCTCAGGTGAATGTAGAGCAGAATTTTAAAAACGCTGCATCAGCGTCCAGCTGGGAGCCGCAGGAATAAACCAGGCGGACGAATCTTTCTGTCCTTATAACAAGACATTTTTCTCATGTTGTAAATGAAATAATCTGCCCATGAAACTAGTATTTTTCAGCAATATTAATGGATTATTTCCTCTAAACAAGCTCCCAGCTTGTTGAAAAGTTAGTTTTGTCTTATCTGAAGTATAGTGAGAAATTTGCACTTGAAACCAGACAGAAATACTTGGTAGGATTTTGTGTTTTTGCAGAGTCGGAGCTTTAAGTCGACTGTTTGAGCTGATGAAGGATTTTGTATTAAATCAACAAACGGTGCAACAGTCGGCTCAGAAACAAAGCTGCAGAAAATTCCCATCAACTATTGGGATATTTTAGGTAAATAACAGGAGCAGCGTTGGAGGGATCTGATCCAGATAAGCTGAACTTTGGTCTCGGTTTGTTTTTGTTTCTGCTCCGGTTTTTATCGCCTCTGATTTGAAAGTCAAATCGTTCACCTGATTTTCTCCTCATCCGTTTCCAAACGCTTCAAACTCAAACATGCACGTCGACGCGTCGGACTTCCAACACAAGGACACAAAGCAGGCGCGACCTTGTTCGCCCCATCATCTCTATCAGTGTAATTACAGCTCATCCATCTCGTCTGCCAGGAACTCAAGGACGACGATCCGACACGCGCAGCCTTTGTCTCCTTGTTACAGAATTATAATTTAGGAGGAATTTGGCTTTAATGGCGCCTCGTATCTGGGTCGTTTATAACCATCAGCAGCCTCCAGCGCTCTGAGACGGAGGAAAACGCCAACAGATCCATCTTTATTTTTACCCTTTTTCTATTTTTATACCAAACTGGTGAAACGTCGGCTGATGGGAAAACATGCATCCCAGACGACCCCCGTGTTTCCAGTGGAGATCTGCGGGTTGAGGGCAGAGCATCCCGGAACCCCGGCCTCTTTGTTCCTGCGGTGTCTGGCTGCGCTGCGGGCCCAACACGCCTCTGATGACACCAAAACATCCTCTGGGAGTTTGTTCAGCGCTCCGCTAGCTTCCCTTCCCATTTTCGCTTTTTACCCCTTTTAAGCCTGAGGCTGTTTTTTTTTTTTTTTGGCCTTTTCCACTTGAGAGAGAAAAAACGCATCCCTCCATTCAGTCGGTAACGGCTCCATAACGGTGAGGCCAAACGAACAACCGCGACCTGAAAGACACTCCAGGGAATCTGAAACACAATCCAGTCGGCCCGGAAAAAATCCAACACACGACATGAAAACTGAAACCGAGTCCAACTGAAGAGAAAATATCAGCCAAAAACGCTCACAGGCTGCCGGCTGATTGATTTATTCACTTACTAAAGGTTACTAAAACTGTTAGTCTTCTGGAAACCCGGCAGATGACGACGATGTGGAACTGCAGTACATGAAAACAGAATTTTACAGCAAACCTGTACGGCAAAACCAAACGATGAGAGAAAAACCTCTTTCCTCCACAGATCCTTTTTCCGTTGTCGATCCACAGATGATTGGCTGATTTTTATATTTTTTTCCACATCCACAGTAAACACACTCTGTTATTTAAAACCTTTTGGCTGAAAAACCTTGGATATTTGAATCTGGAACAAGAACACAACACAGGACATTCCATCGCTCTGTTGTTTGTGAGCATAAAGTTTTTCAGTTGTGACATCAGGAAACACTTTCCAGCCGTCCTTCTGCAGGTTACCAGCAATAATTAGCTGCCTTTATGTCTTTGTGTCTGGAAAGGACTAATTTAATGTCTTTCATCCACAAACGTAGCATTAGCTTACTGTGAGTTTTAGAGACTTCGTCACCAGAATGTTAGATTTTCAAACGTCTTCTTTTAAACTTTTATTTCTAATGACTTCCTCTTCCTACCTGGACAAATGGCCATGTAAATGGTAAAAACCTTCATGTGAGCAGAGTTTTGGATCATCATCGTCATCAGCCGAGTCCTGATGAACTCATTTAAACGCTGCAGCAGTGAGAACCTTTCCGCTTGGTGTTGAGCAGCACATCAGATCTCATTCTTCACACAGAGAACTGTGAACACGTCGAACGTTTCACCAGTCAAAACGATCAAAAAGCTCCGATTTTCCAGCCAGAGTGTTGAGAGAACGGATTCTCTCAGCCTCTTCCTGCTGTTTGCCTGTGATAATCCGTGAAGACATGGTCCCGTCAGCAGGACGCAAGGCCTGATGGGAGATTAGCAGGAAGCCGGGTTCCATTTAAAAACCCAGGATGTGTTCATTTTGTCAGGAGCTGAAAAGCATCCAGAAAGCAGCAGATGCAGATTGTTGTGTCTACAAACATCTGCTGGATGGGCTCTGTGTGTCTCATATTAAGATCGCTGTTTTGGCCCGGAGGCAGCCGGGACGCTGCTGTCTGTTTGCGGAGCGGCTTCCTCTGACAGGAACGTTAATCCTGCCATGCCTCCTCTTCCTCCTCTTCCTCCTGCCACGCTCTGAGAGGAGGACAAATAAAACGTCAGCCGTCCCCATCCTGACCAATCAAATGGCTCCGTTTGTCACAAACGCTTTCTCCGTCTGTCCGGCGTTAATAAACGCTCCAGTCGGCGCGTCGCGCTCAGAAACACTCAGCCTGGTTTTAATACGAGGCTCTGAGGGACGTCAGGCTCCAAACAGGCCAGCAGTAAATCAGTTAATCACATGATGAATGGAAACAGTCAATAACTTCCATTTACATGATTTATTGTTGGTCTTTTTTCCTCTTTCTACCAAAAACCAGATGATTAAAGTCTTCAGTCTGCTGATTTCATCTCAACTAGATTTTTTTAAGTGACATTTTGTTTACAGATATTTCATAATCTCTTATTTGTTTTATTTATTGTTGCATTTTTAAAATGTCTCCAGTTCCAGTGTTAAATGTTCACTAGAATTTAAAGTTTATTGATCTTTATAATGTGTTCCTGCATTAGTATACCATTATCCATTATTGGTATCAAAACATCAATATTATCGTTTATTGCAATAACATTTGGGACAATGTGTTATCGTGGTTTTCATTCAAAAACCAACTTTGTCTTTTCCCAGGAATAAAGTCTTTATTTAATTGACTTTTTTATTAGTTTTTGGAATGTTTGCTAGTTTTTATTAGTTAAATATTTCATTTTTATTGGTTATAGTAGTAGTTTTAGTTTGTTTATACTTGGGTTAATTTTTAGGAATTGAATTACTATGATTATGTTTACATTTACTGGGTGATAAATACTCAACTGATATTTTCAAAAAATGTATTAAGTTATTGTTGACCAACCAAATACAAAAACAGAGGATATTATATCTGTAATTTCATTATGTTTTAGTTGGTTTTATAAACACACAAGTTTAGTTTTCCCCCATTTATTACCATATTCATTTATTTCAGTTAAAGGAAATGTTTTCTCAGTTTCAGTTTTTATTTTTAGTTAATTTACAGCTAACTGCTTAGCTCACATGCTAGGTAGCTAGCTCCAATGGTAACGCTAGCTAGCTGTTTTATAAGTATCTTCGCCACTGACTCACTTCTGCTACCAACCCATAAAATGTATTTATTCCAGTTTTCTTTTGTAGATTTATTTTGTGATAACGGTCTTAACTTTCTTTCACAGAGGCCTTGAAAGGTCTCAAATTTGAGTTGGTGAAAGTATTTCTTATTGTGAAGGACTTGGCTGAATGTAGGGATGGACGATACAGCTGAAAACCTTATCTCAATACAAGCGCTTATTATTGATTAGTTTATTTTAAATATCACCAAACTGGTGGTCTGACCTTTTGCTGTTTTATCCAGTTTTCACGTCGCGCTATTTTTTTTTTTTTTTTAGCATTTATGAGGCGAAACCTTAAACTGCTGCTGTCAGTTACTGAACAGGTTGTTGCTAGGCAACCAAAAAGTGAATGAGTTAGCTGATTCCACAAACTTAGCTTAGCTAGCCGTTAGAGGTTGAGCAGCTAAACCCTTTAACCTACATTTCCCAGAATGCTGTGCAGTTCAATGAATATTCTATATATTAAATATTTTATCAGATGTAATATCGATATTAATCATGTCTATCATCATGTATATTATTGTTCAGCCCGGTCTGAATCCTGTGCAATTTGTTTTTATTGCTACTAAAAAGTCTCTGTTGGCGATGAGCTGCAGAGCATCAGGTCAGTAATCTGAACTCTGAGGTCAAAGGTTAAACTGGATCTCCTGTGAGGTGGCTGAAGCTCCTCTACACACCTGAACCGTTGTGGTAACGAGACAGAAAACGATGACGCTCTCAGCACATGTAGGCTGGTAATAACGTCTTTATGGTGAGAATAAAACTTCATCAGGCAGCAACAGGAATCGTTTCCATCTGCGGCGCAGCGACTCGGACTGGAACTCTTCCAGCTTTCATCATCAGCTCTCCATTGTTCTGCCGCCTCATAAACAGCTGCTTGTCTGCTTCCTTTATTGTGACGCGTCTCAGTGAGAATCCCTGTTCCTGTAATGAGGAGCTTCTCCTTCAGCGAGGATTAAAGAATCCAAACAAACGGAGGAGTGACCCGCTGCGCTGGCCTTGCTTCACTAAACCCCGTCTTTAGCATTCATTATTCCCACCAACCAGCTGCATGTTCATCAGCTGATCGCCATGGGAACGACATCGTTTTAACATTTTCACAGAGCGACAGGTGAACGTTGTCCAGGTTCAAACCAGAAACACCTGGATCATGTTGGCTCTCTGCTGGAAAATGCATGAAACCTGCAACACTGGAGGGAAAAACCTGATATGTCGGGTTTATGGGAAATGTCGACGTAAAGCGGAACATAATTACGAATTATTTAATTTGAAGAGTTTTACCAATAAAACTCTGGATTTGTGCTGTGCGTTTGTAATTGAATCTCTTTTGTTTTTTAAAACAGCCAACGGTCAGCATGGCTGGAGAACATCAGATTCTCAGTTGCTTTGACAACTAGACTTTGACTAGGCCGTTCCAGTGTTACCAGAGGGCTCTTGGCTGCTTTTTTTGATTAATCTGATCTGAAACTCGTCCGTCTGACTCGGTTTAGTTCCTGCAGAAATACTTTAACCTAGTCTTCCTCTGTTTTTTATGGAAGCCCATTTCTGCCATAAAAGAAAAAAATAAAAGCCCAAATTTAAGATTATAATTGAGTTAGTCATAATGTTGACTTTTAAATAACAATTATGTGATATAAAATTATAATTTTGAGATTCAAAGTCACAATTATGAGATTTAAAATCGTAGTTTGAGATATGAAGTCAGGCTGTTTCTCTGAGGTTTGATTCTGTGGAAGACGTATCGTAATCAAATTATGAATTTTATATTTTATATTAATGGTCCCTCTGTAAATGCAGGTTTTCTTTCTGTTTAAAAGTGTTATGTTTTTTTTCTGTTTTTAGTGTCTTTGATTTATTGAGTTTCGGTTTTATTTTCAAAAAAACCATGAGGGTTTATTAAACCGTAGATTAATAAATATCCTCCCCTTTGACATATTCCCCCGAGTTCCCATAAAATCCCATAATGACAGAAAATGTCACATTAACATTCAGTAATGACAATAAAGGTCACATTAATGGACCATAAACTGCAGGTAAGGTCAGTGTTTAATATAAAAACTGCTGCTTCTGTTGCTTTAATCAGACATTAAGGAGATTTTATCATAATGAAAAATGTTTTTAATGATCCAGAGTTTAAAAACTTTCATGTTTAAACCTCAAAAGTATGAAAAAAGCCGACATTATCACCGTACATAGCATTAATTAAACAGGAGTGGTTTGTATTAATTATTTACTTTGGATCTCATAACCTTGTCATAATTAAACATTGTCAGATCGTTCAGCTGCTGATGCCAACAGTGTAGCGACGCTCGTTAAGTAGCTACCCCTGCAGACTAGTGGTCGCCTTCCTGTCCAGACTCCGTTCCAAACAGCTGTCCGTCGGGAATGTGTCGGATCATCGGGATAAAGATGCTTCGTTGGGTTTTGGGGTCAGTTGCCTGGAACGCTACTTCCTGTCAGTGACTAAGATAGAAAACATCTCCTAGATGTTCACTGTGAGCAGTTTGCAGAACACAGTCATACAGAAACACAATGTTTCTGTTTTAAATGACAGAAACTGAGTTAGTCGAACATAAAGTTATAAACCACAAACTTTTGCCTTTAAGATAAAAAAGGTCCATTTATCTGTAAAAGTGTTAAACCCAGAACTCCTTTAGCGTCAGTTTTAGATTCACCTGATTCAAATTCTGCAACAAGTCGTCATTTAAGACGCTTCTTCTGTCAGTTTCTAATCAGTTAATCTGAAAGATGATCACCAGATCAGCCTTACTGAAATGACAAATCGAGCAGATAGAGCTGAACTTTTCTGATGTGGATGTTATAAATATTTTTTAGCTTCATTTACTACGAACGAAGAAGCGTTCACTAAAGGAATGCTGCTGTTGCATTTTATGATTTTAAAAATGGAATCTAATCGTTTATTTGCACCTTTGACTTTATTCTTAACGTAAAACAGGATTTTTAAGACCTCCGATTAGTCGATTACTAAAATAACCGCCTTTCATCTGTCTCCAATAAAAAACGAACTGAAGTCTTGATGAAACGTCAGTTTTGTCTGTTTGTTGGACTGAAACCAGCCAGAACTTTTCTGGTTCTGCTCCCTCTGAAGTGGACACAGACGTTTCGTCTTGATTTGTCTTCCTGGGGTCGCGACCCATGCGACGCCGCCCGCCCGCTGTCCTGTCGTCTGATTGGACCTATCTGTGGCGCGACGGTGACGGGTCAGCGGCGCCGCTGGTTCCATTGGCCGTCTTAGGCCCGTTGATCCCGGAGTCAAGGACCAGAACCGGCTGAGGCGCCGTCAGCATCGCTACCGGTTGTTAAACCATCCATCAAATTACCGTGGCAACCGAGCGTCCATCACCCCATCCATCATCCAAGGGCAACAGCCGGAGCGCCGGGAGGGAAGTCACGGACGAGCGAAGAGATAACAAGGAGAGAGAGAGAGGATCCGCCGTCTGATTGGAGGAGAGAATCCTGACTGATGCTTCAGACTTTTCAAACGCCAAGCGAGTGAATCCGACTTTAACTGTGATGCTGGCGCCATAAGTTATAGAGAGCAGCTTCTGATTGGTCCACAGCTCTGGTTCTCCTCAGAAACCCGAACGGTTCTGGATCCTTCGCTTCACAATCCGCCGTGTCGATTTGGAGAAGCTCAAGGTGAAGTTTGAGAGTTTTGTCAACTTCGCCAGTTGCCACAGAAACGGTTTGGATGTCCAGGAGGGAGCGTGAAGGTTTTCCTTTCTCTGCTGCTCAGAGGAGCTTATTGCTGAGCAGGAGGTCGGGTTAATTTTCTAAAAAACAAACAGAACCGAGCTTTTATTTACCGTTTTTCATCTGTGTCTGTTTGCACATGATGCAGGAAGAGCAGCTTCCTGTTTCTGTCCTTCCTTCAAATTAAACAAAATTGGTGGAAAAAGTTTGTATTGCAAATATTATTTGTGCCACCATCATTTTAAAAATAAGTTTCCAGAGGTCACTACAAAATCAAATGAAATATGATGTCAATCAATTGTCCTGGCTTGGATTATAGATCCACCTGTTTCACTTCCTACGCCGATATCTTAGTACGAGATTAAATTTGTCAAAATTGATGAACTGTGATTAATAGATTAAAAGCACTACTTTCTTTTAATTAAATTAAAAGGGCAGTATCGTATAAAATATATTTTTTGAATATTTAAACTGTTTTATGTTTTTCCCTCATCATGCATAAATTTTTTAATGCCTGTTTAAGAAATTCTTTAATCTCCATGGTAACCACACTACTGTGCAAATGCCTGGGTGGGCCTAGCCCTGCCTTCTAGCTGTAGCTCCTCCCCTCTCAGCTCCTCCAGACTAGCCAGCAGCAATTAGCAAACACCTGGTGGAACTTGAGCTCGTTATAGGAGCTACTGCTCAGGGGTAAAAACGTTAAAGGGTTAATAGAGGAGCCATGTTGTGAAGACTTCCTGGAGGCGGAGCTTCAGGAAGAGCAGGAGTTTTTAAAGAGACATAGGCCCAATTTCAAGGCGTTAAATTTTTTTTCAGTCATATGTGATGCAAACAGCATTTTATGACACCTGAAGGTAACATTGACACTTGATTGTTCTGTAAAACACACGAGGCCTTCATTTTAGATACCCGAATTTCAGAGTTTTTAGTCTTTTTCCCGGCTGAGCGGACGCCATGTTTCAGTCGGGAAGCTCCTCCTCACAGCTGACGGATGTGACTGACGGGTCTTCCTGCTGCTCACCTGGAGGTAATTTAAAGTTTCAGCTCCAGCAGAGCTGCGTGTTTTTGTCTCTCTGGGGGAATCCACGGAGAAATGGCTGCCTGTCTCCACCACCGTTTCAGTTTCAGCGAATTTCAGCCTGAAGGGAGCAAAACTCTGAAGCCTGCTGGAAAATACGACGCATTCGGGATCTCAGCAGGGAGAACACGACCGCGGGCGTTTAAGGAATCCTCAGGAGACTCTTCTGAATTCAGCAGCTCCCCGGCGGCCGGCCCACATTTCAATAAATCCTCTCACTCTGAGCCGATATTCAGTCAGCTGGCTGCAGCCGGATGAGGAGACGGGAGCTGCATTTTTATTCAGCAATCACCCCAGAGCTGGATCCAACCGGGCCGGGACTCTGGTTCTGTTGCACCTCTCTGCTTCATGTTTATTCTTTTAATGAAAACCTAAAATATTCAGCAAATCTGTGAGTCATGAGTGAAAATATGGCGACTGTATAACCAGAGATTCATACCATTCATATTTTACATCCCACACTTCTGTTTTATTTTGTTTTCATTGGGATATTTTGGGATTTATCAGCAAAAGTTGAGGAAAGTTAAGTGGAAGAAGATATTTCATTGTTTTAAAAAACAGGATTGCTAGATTTAAACAGAAAACCATCTTTGAAACTTAAAATGCATTTCATTTTAATCCCATGCTCTGAAATAAAATCCAGTGCAACTGCATTGAAACATCATCTGCTTGTGGACTATTGTCGAGAATTTGCCTCAAACCACTTCAGACCTCATTCCAGTCAAGATGGAGCGTTTATCCCACTAAAACCTGTCAATGCATGTTGCAAAAATACATTAGAAGCTTCTCCTCTGTCCCCTGATTGCACAAAAACACTAAATTCAGACCAAATCAGTGATTTTACCAAAATGAAGGAGTTTGTGGAGGATAATTTTAATTCTGTAAAAATGTTATGAATCCATTTCCGGAGCAGAATCCATCACAGGCTGCAGAAGAAGCTGATGGGGTTTGTAGTTTTGTCTCAGCTGAGAAATGCAAATTTCTCACAAAATAGTTCAGCCAGAGATGCAGCAGACGTATGTTTTCAGTAAAATCATAATTTATCCCACCTGATGCGTAAGTAAAGTCTAAAGCAACGTTACTAGAGACAACACTCAGAATAAAAGCTCATTCTGCTCCTGCATGCAGATGGTTTGTGCTAAATTAGCATTTGAGCCGTGAAGCAGATTTTTACTGTTTGCATAAACTCTGCATTGGTCACATGATGTTCTCTGACCCTTGAAAGCGCCTCCACACACAGACACTTGGAGAGTGGTCATAAAAGTGCTGGATCGATTTCTCCCAGCATAAATCCAGTGGAATGGCCTTTTTGTGTCGGGGTTTGATCCATCTCATCCCGCCGTATTCAGAGCGTCTAGACCGGCCCTTTAATTTAATTTCTGTTTCTGTCCGTGCGTGCGGGGAGCAGACAGGAAGCCGTCTGGCTCGTCTGCTAATAAACATGCTGGAACACGCCTTCGGTGCGTGAGAGAGGGAATCATCGGACGCTGTGAGCAGAATACAGACGAGACTCTGAAACTGACGGCCTTCAGTTGAACTGATTTACTGAAAAACAATCAGCTCAGTTCTGGGATCTACACCGAACCACCAGGGGTTCCCAGATTTTATCAGGGAACCTACCTCCAGATTATTTGCTGAAAATTCACCTTTTCCCTTGGTGTCTGTAGAGCAGATCTGAACTATTTAAAGAAAATGCAGTTTGGGAGGTTGGAGAACGTATGCGGAGTCCCAGTTACCACAAAGTTGAAAAGTTAGAATTTCAACATTCAGTCAGAAGTATATAATATAATACTTCCAATATAAATAAATATGAAACTGAAACATGTTGACTACCTGTACAAATAAACGAACAAATCTTATTTCAAATGGGTCAGAAAGTTCAATTAGTAATCCTAAATGTCATGTAAAATAAGTAAAGCATAGAATCAGACTGGATAGATCTGCCCTCTGTCACCGATACCTGATCTAGATTTTGTTCAATATCAGGGCCGATACAGATATTGGTATCGGATTGATGCATCCCAACAGAAATAAAACGTCTGATGTTGTCAAAGCTTGTTGCAAAAATCAAATCAATTAATCGTATAGCATTTTATCGTCCAGCTGAATATTATCATGACAGACCTGACGATGTCACTCAGGAGCTTCTCATAAACTGGGTCATCAGTGGAGCGTCATGTGACCAGGCAGTATCTGTAATTGATCGAATTAGTTCTGTTTGTTGGGGTTTAAACCTTTAAAACTTTTTCCTGCTGCTGTAAATCCAGTTTTATTCAAACTGTCGGAGCCGAGTTTCATTTCCTGTTTGACTCGGATGGCAACGACTCGTGGAAATGAAGAGGCGCCAATTCTGATTTCTGCTCGCGTGTCTGTCCTCGGATCCGTCTCACTCGTCTCTCTGTCCGTCCTCGGATCCGTCTCACTCGTCTCTCTGTACGTCCTCGGATCCGTCTCACTCGTCTCTCTGTACGTCCTCTGATCCGTCTCACTGGTCTCTCTGTCTGTCCTCGGATCCGTCTCACTCGTCTCTCTGTCCGTCCTCAGATCCGTCTGTATGCCCGGCCGGACGCCGTCTCCAGCGGCGCAGGCGACTACGCTCTGCACATCACCAAGAGGCTGCTGGGATTTTATGAGGACTACTTCAAAGTGCAGTACTCCCTGCCGAAGCTAGGTAAGGCTGCGGATGTCCTGGTTCTGGTTCTGTTCAGCTGTGAACTTTGTGTCTGATTCTTGTGACGTGTTCAGGAGATGTTCATGTTTTCCGTTCAGTTTGTCTTCATTTCTGAAACAGAAGGTGGTTCTGTTAGAGTTCTGTCAGCTCTGATCCGGTTTGGGATCAGGCCCAAACCGGATCCGGGCAAAGGTCAGACCAGATCCCTGTCTGGCCTTTTGCCCTTTGTGTCAAAGATCAGACAGTCTGTTTTGGTTTTCTTCAGGTTCAGAGGTTTACCAGAGGATTTCTGGCTCCTCCTAACTTAAATTACAACAGCAACATCCAAACCTTTTGATACATGAGCCAAAAATATAAACTAAACTTTTAGTATGTTATCTTTTGTTATAATCACAGAAAACTATTTTTATTTTTACCTGCTAAATTCAAACATTTTTATGAGCTGCTACTGTTCTTCATATTTAAGTTTTCGTTATATTATAGTTTAATTTTTCTACGTTTTAAATGCCTTGATTTTCTGTTAACTTAAAAAAAAATCAGTTCCTAATTCTGCTAATTAAAAACTGAGTGTCATTTTAAATTTCATCATTAATGTTGAATATTTAAGTTTTTGAACTGAATTGCTGAGTTTATTTTTCTAATTTACTGTATTTAATGTATTATCTCTGTAAAATCAGTTTTTCTGCTCCCCGTAAACTTTCCTGTTTGAACCAGATAAGTTTTTCAGTGTCGGGTTGAAATAACAGCTGTCATTGGAGCGACTCTGAAAGACGATGCGTCGTTGTTTTCTCTGCAGAGCGCGGGGTTAAAGGGAGCGTAGTTCATGTTTTGGTCATTTTGATTTCCATCCGGAGGCGTGACTGCCATTCAGATGGACACCAGCTCCATGCGTTCCTTCATAACCTGGTTCTCTGGTCTCTGCTTAAATTAGTTTTATTCAGTCAGCACTAAAGTTGGGCCTTATTTCAGTCTTTTTTAAACAGAGAAATACTTGGAATATAACATTGACTATTATAGTGATCAATGTTTTAGTGATAGTTTATTTTATCCATTCTGATTAATTGGATTAAGAAATTAGCACAATTATACTGCAGTGTTTTCAATATGATTAAAACAATTTTTTTGAATAAGAAAAATTAACTTTTTACTGCTTGACTTGACACCAGTTTAATGGATTAATCGATTAATAATTGGATGCAAAGGGTTCTTAATGGATTTTTCTTACAGAATTTGAACCAGACATATTTTTTTCTTAATTTCAACAAGTTTTTACTTTTTGTACAGTTTTGATTTAATTACTGCTCTGAATATGTTTTCCTTTCAGCAAATTGGCTTTTTATGTATTTTCCAGTTAATGATTAATTGATTACTAATTAGTTGACAGTTATTTCAACAATCAATTAATGATATTATCAATTCAATACATTATGGATTTGATTTTGAAGCGGAGTTAAACAGTTAAATCTCTTTACAATCTGCCCATATTCAGTTTTATTTTGACATATATATATATATATATATATATATATATATATATATATATATAAACTATTAATTTTATCGTATCGTATCAACTTTTTTCATGTAATTTAAATTGCAAAACAGTTTTTAGATGAAATATTTCGTTGGTATTGACCACTAGTGGGCCGGTGGCACCGCCTGGTCCCCTTTTGGCTCCGGCCCTGCCACCGGCTGCTTTTGCTAAATCTGAAGTAAACTGAGTAAAAACCAGAAGCGTTTCCTGTTTTCTCTGTGGCCTTGGGCTTCCACCAGATTTATTTCTAACTTTCTGTATTTGGACTCATGAGGTTCCGGCTCCATTAAACATTTAAACTCCAGAAGAAAACGAGTTCAATGTTAGTTCTGTTAAAAAAAGAAAAAAGAAAAACCTTCAGCTGAAGTCGACGTTAAAAAATAGAGGCCATTAATTTTAATAGATATAAAAGGGGCGACACGGGAAGTAAATTTACAATGAGGGCAAAGTCTCTTAAGCTCACAGTGATGCACTTTTTCTGTTTCAGAGGAACCGCTCATAATTATCTAAAGAAACAAGGCATTAACAACCACTTTGCTTTATTTCTATGATGGATCACACATTTTATTACCCATTTATTAAATATCAGTAAAAAATAAAATCAGACACTAACAGCTGAAGAGCTTTGTTAATCTTTATCCATAAACATAATTATTCAACAGTCAGCTAAAAAAAAAATCAGTAACGTTTGAGCAACAAGATTTTATTTGTTTTTTTAGATGTTAATTAGTAATTATCATAAAATATTTTGTAAAAAGTAAACTAAAGAAGATAAAAGCAAAGATTTGCAAGGAGAAAAAGTTAAATATTACTTAAACTGATTAAAGGTTTCACTTTAATAAATGTCCAGTCAGCAAATTTATGCTAATCCACAAAATGGTCACAGCAAAAGTTGAGAAAACACCAGAGTCATTTGGTCGTTTCACAATAACTGAATATATTTTTGGAAAATAGTATCTTCTGTTGAGTCTTCATCACCCAATCAATGTTTACATCATCACAATACTTTGATGCTTTGGTTAACTAAAAACTAACCAAAACATGAAAAAAACTAAAACTACTACTGTAACTAATACAAAAAAAACAAAAAACAATATTTAACTAATAAAAACTAGCAAATACACTCTAGAAACTAATTCAAACTAAACTATAATAAAAACCCTAAAACTATTCTAACTCTGGCCCGTAGAGAAGGACCTCTGAGCCAATCAGAAGCTTGCTTTAGGAAACAAGTAGTTTAAAATAAAAATATGTATTTTAATTTTTTCCAGTTGCATTCTGAGAGTGTAATAACCTGTCTTTGTAGATAAAATAAATGTTTATGGTTTCACATTCAATGTTTCAGGTTTAAATCTAAAGAATAATATTTAGATATGTATGATTGATCAAATATTTCTGAATTTGTAAATATGAAAGATATTTTAGCACATTCAGAGGAATTCAAATAGCTTTTCTTCTGGGAGTAACATCTGAGTCATAAAAGCTGCTGAAAAACTTTAAAAGGACGATTAATGAACACAAAACTTTAAAAGGACGATTAATGAACACAAAACTTTAAAAGGGAAAGTCGGTTTTAGGTTGTCATGGGAACACTAATCAGCTGTATTCAGCAGCTGTCTGGGTTTTTAAACTCGCAGCGTTTTCTCATGTGAGAAGCGCCGTATGTTTACATCCTCCTCTGTCCTGTCGGAGTTAATAAATCAAATCCAAACAGTCAGAATCCATCTCTTTAAATTTCCTGTCCTTGCTTTGTTTTCCTGTTTGTGTTTTACGCTCCTGTGCTGCCAGAGCCAATTAGCCACGTTAAAGTGGAGCATTTCCTCGTTTCATCTCCTCACCCAGACGAGCTAGCTAGCGTGATCACTGCGCCTCCATATTGGATAAGTCAGACACTTTGTCCCTGTCCACATTCATTCGTCACATTAGGAATTCTCTTTCAGTCCGACTTCCTGTTTGTTGGTGCGAGCCTGGAATAGGTCTGACATTTATTTTTTCTCTCTTGACCTTTGCTCTGATATTAGCTGCATTAACAGGTTGAACCAAACTGAGATGATGTGCTGCAGATCAGGTCACAGAAAGGTCAAAACCTTTTCAGCAACTGGGCAGGAAAGCCGACAAGATTTCCTTTAACCCACTGACTAGATATTGATGCTCATAGTATTTAACTGCATTAAAAACTTTCAACAGACTTTAACTTAAACTAAACATCAAACATAAACTTACAGGCTGTGATGTCACAGATAAATGTTCATCCAGTTCATTTACTGATCTCTTTATCTGTAAAAGTAAATATAAATTAATGAAGCAAAGCAACAGATTTAATATCTGAGTGCTGCTCTTTTTCAGTTTTGTTTGACGTAAAAAGTTATTTTTTTGAAATGGATCCAGATTTTGTGGCGGTAGAATTTATTTCTATCCTTTGGATGATTATAAAATATTGTAAATATTTTTGTAAATGTTTTAAACTATAATTTTTTTACATTGATTATGTTAACCCAACCCTTCATCAACTTATTAGCATTAGCATAGGGACCTTTTAGCATGAAAGGCATTGGAACTATTGGAGCATAACTACACTTAATGTTAGTGCTGTTAGGGTTAAAGCTATTAGCATTTGTGCTATTAGCACTAGCTTCTAGCATTATGAATTTTAGTATAAAGACCCCAAACATTACAGCTGCATTGACATGTTTTTTAGCATTTCTCCATGTTAGCATAGGGTTGCCATAAAACCAAACTTAGCATTTTCTGCTCTACCAAATTGTCACCAAGTGTCCATAAGCATTCAGCAGCTCGGCTTTTTGCTGAACTGACACAATCGGTAACGCTGACAACACAAGCTGTTGCTGTCTGTTGAACAGATGAACTTGTAGAAATATTTTGGAACCATTAGCATAATTACTAGCATCATTTTGCCAGATAGATGAAATGAGCTTTAATTTTTCCTCTAAACTTTTAAAGCATCTCCCACCGCTGTCATGAAACCTTAGCAGGTTAGCTTGTTAGCTTATTTCAGAGCAGAAACAAAAACGTTCAGAGCAGAACGATCCACTTCTCCATCTGTTCCTGTTGGACCACAGGAAGGAAACCAGAACTTAATACGAAATGGAGCGCAGTTCTTAAAGATACAGCTGTGTTTTGCCTATTTGTTTAGATTCTGAATGAGAAATTGTTTTATAATTATTGTGTAACTATCAAAGTGTTTAAAGGCCTTGATCTTGATTGTTTTGGATCCTTTATTAAGAGCTTCCTAAAGCCTAAAGAAAACAAAAGTATCAAAGATGATCTTTTTGTGCAAAATTCACATTTTGCACATTTTTGTAATTCCATTTGGTTTTCTACTGCTTCTAAAAACAAACACCAACATTTAATGTTTATTGGTTTTGGAAAATGAGGTGTTTCAAAAACCTTCTGATTAAATCGCATTGCACTGTTGGCTAGCAACCCAAACGTGCTGAGCTCCAGCACGTTTGGTCAGCTGGTTTTACCGCTGTACAATGGCTGCTGGAAAAGACAAGTGTTTTGTTATTGACTTACCATCCAGAAACCACTTGCTGCATTCTTGTTAGTTTCTCAGGAGCCTCCACTTCTGCTTTTCTAGAATATACGGCTGTAGAATTGTGATTCTGAGTTGACGAGCAGCAGCTTAATTGGATTTAGAGCGACAGAGGCCTTAAAAAGGCTCATTCTGACCGAACCAGACTAAATCTGATTATCTAATGTTGGTTTTGTGTAAAAAAAAAAAAAAAATTAAATGAATAGATCATAAATCTATCCTAAGCGTAATAATTCGACTCTAAATTCATTCAGACGTTGTTTGACCCAGTAGTGTGCGAGCGTTGGGTGAGTTCAGTCTTCTGCTGTGGATTGTGTTCATCCAGTCCATCTTGTTTTTATTCCTGGCTTTGCTCCGTGCCGTTGTACTGATGTTGACATCAGTTTTTAGCCCAGCTTCCCCCCGCCCCTCTTTGTGTCTGTGTGCGGTCCCACAGCCTCAGGGCTCCATCTGTTGTCATGCAGGGCATCGAGCTCCCCTGAGAACGGCAGGCAGAAATGATGAGCTGAGCTACAAATTTAAAGGGGCAGAGCAGGGAAGCTGCTCTGCAAACACACACAGATTAGAACCAAGTAAAGCAGGAATGGAGCAAAGTCCGGCTCAAACTTTACTTGCTTTAAGCTCAATTTATAACATTTATGTTATGAATCAAATGTAATCTGCGCTGGATTAGAAAACAGGCATTTAGTTGCTAAAACTGTTTGGTTCTTGTTCTGAATATCAGAGAGCAACATGGATTTAAAGTTTTGTTCTCTTGTGATAAAAGTAACAATAAAAACTATTTATTACTTTTTTAAAGTAACTTAAAGCAACATCAAAACGTCTCGCTTAGTTACAAAATTGACAGTTTTTCAAATTAATTGAAAAACGTTTGATCATCTGCAACATTCAGGTTCTGAGTTAGAATTTAAACATGAAATCATGGATCTGCCCGTCGAACGTTTTACTGGGATCTTGTAAGTTGCGTTATTTTCTGTCTGCTGAGCGTGAAGCAGTGAAACCCACCGACCTCGGCTGAGCGAAACGCGTCTAACTGCAGTAAATCCTGCAGGCGGCTCGTGGCGTTCGGAGCGTTCTCTGAACCGGCGGCTGCTGAAGACAGATCGGCCGTTCAGCACGGAGCGAGCCGCCTCCCCAAACATCTCCTGCACTCCTCCACAATAAGACTTCCTGATTATCACTGTTAAATATCTGACGGTGTCAGATCAGGACTGACTGGTGGATCACTGATCAAGTGAGGATGGAAACCTTAAATTAAGCAGAAACGTTTCTGCAGATGATTGGAAGCACAGAGGAGATAAAATAACTCTGAATGTGACAGAATAAAGTAATCATGGAGACTTTTGAGTAAAATGTTCTAATTTATCACATTAGAAAAGGTGAAATCTGAAATAATGTCCTCAATTTCGCAAAGACGTATTTATGCTCATTTGAGGTGTTTTTTTATTGACTTTTCTGAAAAAGTTTGCTAAATTTCACAAATAAGTTGACGTAGCAAACTTTCCCATCCACTGGTGAGTCCATGCCTTACCAGAGGCCCCAACTTGTGAATTTCAAAGTGAAGACTCTGAATGAATCTCCACATCTTGTTCTTTTTGGCTGTAACGTTGCATCAACGTCACTATAGCCCTGTTGATTCGCTCCAAACCTCTGAATTTTAACGCTCACAGTTTGGATGTTCTTTTTTGCGACATTTTAAAAATTCACTCGAAATTTGCTCGTCAGTTGAATGGAAATAAAACGATTGACATCTTCTAATAATTGGTGATGAAGGAAACTTTAGTTAAAGGTATTTTTTTTGAGGACATCCATGAAAACAGGAGTGTTGTACGGGTGGATCTCTGTGGAACGGCGATAGTAGCGTAGAGGTGTTTGATTCTACAAGCCTCAGTTAGCGTTTGAAATATTAACGACGCTAACTGAAAGTTTGAACTACTTATTCTGGACAAATGTGGTTCTCTTTCTCTGCTCTGAGTCAAACCAATCTGTTCCCCTCCTGGCCTGTGGGGGCGCTGGGCCACAAACCACTGAAGGAAACGACAAAAACCTCTGAAGACACTGAGAGCAACTTCCTTCTTCACAGAGCGTAAACAGGAATGGAGTGGAGGATTTCTCTTTAGTCTTTGGTAAAAAAAACCATGAGCCGTTTCTCCCTTTACAGCTAAGCTAGTGCTTTTGTTCTGGTTCCATTTACCGAGAATGCTCTGCACTATAGTCCACTTCCTGCTCCAGTCCGCTTGGCGTTCACATATTCGTTCGAACTGCACCAGAGTTCACTTCAGCTGAACCCAGACGGAGGTTTGGAGGACCAGAGTTTGATTAGCGTCCACAGCTCCCAGAACAAACCGGACTTTCTGGGCAAACGGACTGGAGTTGGATTGAAGCAGACTGAACAGAACCTTTAGCATCAGATGTGAAGCCAAAAGTCCAAACACAGAACCCAAGTCTGTTGAGTGTAGCAGAAATCCTTTTGGGTCTCAGAGTTCTGCTGCTCCACTTTCTCTCCGCCTCTGAACCAGAACTTGGACAGAGTCCAGTTCCGTCTCGGTCCTGACCGGGGACTTGCTTCTCGCTTCGTTCGGAGCGCTAACTGGCCTCTCCGGGCCTCCGTAGGAACTCGTTGGGCTCGTCCAGCTGAGTGGAAATCTTGCGGCGGCAGGCTCAGGTGAATTCCTCTTAGTGTGTGTGGGAACCCTCCAAGTGGACTTAATGTGTTCTGTGGAGTTCTGGCTCCATCTGGGCTCCACAGAGACGCGCGGGCAGCAGCGCCCGCGGCGCAGCGCTCTCTCAAACAGACACTCTCCCTCTCCCTGACTCCTGCATCTTTTCATCTCTTCCTTGCATCTTTTTTTCCCGCCCTGGCCGTTGCTCTCTCTCTCCAGCCGAGGCTCCGGGGCGAGAGCGGCAGCAGATGGACCAAAGCGAAGCGCCGGCTCATGAAAAACGGATGCTCACGGAGCTGCAGGCCACTCAGCTGTCGGCCGGCTGCCGCCGCCATCCGAGGTGATCCGGAGACGCTCCGGCCATAAATATTCCATAAAACAATGACGGCTGTCTTTCCCAGAACAAAGAAACTTGAAAAAGTTTGCTGCTGCTCGGAGCAGCAGAGGCAGGAATAACTCCTGAGGTTTTTATGCAGTTAAACATCGAAATGCTTTTAAAAAACTGTCCTAAAATTCCACCCGAGATCCAGAAAACATGTTGAATTTATCAGTCGGATCTCCTGAGAAATGTAGGAAACGATTCCTGACCAAAGCTGAGAAATATTCCACTTTAAACGAAAATAACAAAATTAAACCCCAAACTGTTCTGTTACACTCTGATGCTGTGCAGCTGCTAAGCTTTTATACTTTCGAACAATTAAGATGAGTAACCATGGCAACAAGTATGTTTCTTACAACCAGAAGCCCAAATAATACTATAACCTCAAATCCCAGAGGAAATGAAAGGATGAAGTTCAAACCATCCATCATTATCTCCTACTCCAGCATCTAACTGAACGACCAGATTAACGTTTAAACTCATTTGTGAAAATGGCTGCAAACAGATGCACAATTATACAAACGCCTTTTAAAAGCAGAAGTGGAGCCTCCTGCACAGCCAACAACAGAGTAGCTGATCAAATGTGCTGGAGCTCAGCTGGGGTTGCTAGGTGATGGATGGAGCTCTGCTAGCGTTGCTAGGTAACGGTTCAAAGCCTGCTGATTCCAAAGGTTTTTGAAACGGCTTTTTTTCCAGACACCAAGAAGCATGAAGCCAAAAACAGCTGGATAGTTTAAGCCTTTTGTCATTTTTAATTTAGATTTGTTTGATTGGCTCATTAATAAACATTTCTGTAAATGCACCAGAATTTTTCATCCGACTTTCTAAAAACAAGGTTAAAATGACTCACTACACAGATTTTGCTAATATTACTTATAAAACAAGGAAACTACAACATAATTATCATAAAAATAATTAAAACTAAACTAATCCTTCATTTAAGTGGTGAGATTAGGAAAAGTAGTTATTTTTCAGTCAGATCTGAGAAGCATTTAAGACCCAAATGAAAATATAAAAAATGTGCAAAAAGTGATTTTTGTATAAAGTATCTTCTTTAAACAAAGTTATTGAAATCAAGGGATTTGTTTTGGGTAGTGTTTTATTCTCAGACCAGTCAGGGTCAAAGCATAAAATATTTAGTTTCTCTAAAATATTAAATTTTACTGTACCTACAATGTAATATCACAGGAAAACTAAAATATTCTTTAAATTAACAATCAGGTAAGTTTAGCTATAATCTGATTAAATTAGTGTTTTGTTCTCGGAGCAAAACACTTCGAGGACGATTCTCTGGTGTCAAACGTTTCAGAATGTAAAATGTTATTTTAGCTTCCTTAAAGGACTATTACAAGATATTAACAGTAATAAATGATTTATTATAGTTAATATCTCATGTTTTATGTAGAGCTTAACTCAAGTTTGGTGCTGGAAAAGTTTGAAAACTAACCCTGAATTGTACAGTGGAATTTTTCCTCTAACAATAAAATAATAAAACTCCCCTCAGCATCGCCTCCATCCACCCCTCAGCATCGCCTCCATCCACCCCTCAGCATCGCCTCCATCCACCCCTCAGCATCGCCTCCACCCTCTCTGCTCCGCCTGAACTGCAGCAGTGAGCTTGTTAACCCCAACTTGACGTTTTCTCCTCGGCGCCGTGAAATCGATTCACCTCCGTATCTGCGCGGGATCTGAGACTCGGAATCTCACGGTGGGAATAATCCCGTTAAACTCTTCCTCAGAGGTCCGGATTGGCCCGGTCACTGCTGGAGATAAATCCCCGGCTCCTGGCTGCTTCCCAAACCGCTTCCACACGCCGTCCCGAGCAGACCCGGTGCTCATCCATCCTGTCCTCCCAACCGCGCGGCAGACGCTAAATTACCTCTCGGTGTCGAGGTCGTGGAGAGAGATTGTTTAAAGACTTTGGAGGGAAAGAAACGTCGATAACATCTTTATTCTCTCCTGTTTTGTGCGGCTGAACAAAGAGTAGCACAGAGGATGTTCTGAAATCTGCCTGATCTGACAGGAAATTAATTACCGGCTCCATAATGAGATATTTCTGCTCCGTTATCTTTTAATCAGTTAATGAAATGATCATTTTACTCCTGGAAATTTTCTTTAATGGCAAAGAAAGTGTGAATTTAAAGAGAAGCTTTTATTTCTCTCTGAATAAACCAGTTTTAAAGCCACAGAAAGCAGAAGAAATGAAAAGACAAACTGCTTTGTAACAAACCAAATATGACTTCAGATAGAACATAATGAAAACCTTTATTTCAGGTCTGAAAAGTGAAACTAATTACAAACTACATTTCCATTAACCTTGAAATTGTGCAAATTGGAATTACAAAACTAAATTTGTTTAAACATTAGAAGAATCATCAACAACAGGATGTTACTGCTGCTGGAAACGACAAAGAAGACTACAGGAAGTAGTTGGAGGATGATGACTCGGCATGTTTTTTAATGTCTTATCGCATGAACAAACTTATTCACGTGTGACTTTAACTTTATTTCTCTTTAAGAGACATTCAACACTGGTGGAATATTGACAAAGTTTTGTCACATTTACATTTGTAATGGAATCGCAGCTAGTTTGATGCATTTAAAGTGTTTATTTTGGTTGAAATATTAGATAAAACCAATAAAAAAAACATATTTTTAATAAATAAAAGTTGTATTGTGACTGCAGTCCAGAAAGAGAGCCACAGAAATGTCACTGATGGATGTTTATGTTCTGGTCCAAACCGTATTATACCCATTGTTATTATTACTATCATTTATGCTTCAACTCATAGTTTGGTGAAGACGCACTTTTTGTCTTTTGGACATTGAAAATCTAAAACTATCCCAGTTAGACAGCAGCTTACCTGCTGATTTAAGTAACGTTTAAACCAGAGAGTGATGAAAACTTCCTGACCATCGTTTATGTAAGATCTGAGCTCTGTGAAGATCCTGGATGGACGTTTCTGCTGCTTTTTCCTGCAGTGAAGAGCGAAACCGAGTCGGACTCATCAGGACATCCAGTGATTAAATGGATCTAATTACTGCTTTTAAAGGCGAAGCAGCAATCTCAGAGTCAGTTGCTCGTTATGTAACAGCCTCACACGGCGCTGATCGGGTTCGGCCCGCTGTCGGAACCAAACACAAGCGGCTAAACAAATGAAGGGGATGGATGTTCCAGAACAAGGCAGAAGGATGAGACGCTAAGCAGTTCGGATGGATTTCCAGAAGATACACTGTGAATAATACAGGCAGCAGTCCACCTGAGGAAACTCCAATCGATCGGAGTATTGATCAGTGGTCTGGGTGGATCCTTCTCTCTCTGCAGTAATGAGGCTTCATGGGGTTTAAAAACCAAAGCCTTGAACCATTTCAGTAGCACCTCATCAGCAGGGAGGCCGAGTAACCAGTGAACCATCAGAGACCAAACGGAGCGTTTTCACTGGTTTCAGTGGAAACATTCAGAATGAATCAGGTGTTAAGAAGCTTTAACAGAGAAACTGACTCTTTATCACCTATAATCACTATTGTTCACAAGAAAACATGAAGGATCAGCAGCGGGGCTAGATTTGATCCAGCAGATCAGAAAAGTTCTGACTTATTATGTTTCCTTGAACAGGTTAGAATACGTATGTCCCATACGAAACATGTTCACTACTTTTTTGGACAATAATTCGTCGATAATGAGAGTTCTGCCTACTTTGAGTTGTTTTAGGTCTTATTCAAATAAGCGAGTGTAAACTCAGCGTTTACATCCTGGTGTGCGTTAAAATAGACCTGAAAATTGAGAAAATAGCAAAGTCCACATGCTAGGCTGGAACTTTTACTTCCTGTTTATGTAGCATCAACATGTGATGAAGTTAGCCCATGAGTAGCCTCGTCGATTCGCTCAAAACTTTCACTTTTTTGCATCATTTTAAATGAAAACGTAGCTGATACCAACCATAGGAATGTCTCTGACATGTTTCCTCTACAGGAGAAACACGGCCTCGCTTGGTGCTAGCAAGTGACTGTAAACTTCTTTATATGCCTTCATTTTTGATTTCAAAAGTATTGGTCTCTTAAGATTAGCTTTCTGGCTAGTAGCCGAACTCCGGAGACTGGAAGCTCATACAAAAAGCTCCTGATTTAAATCCCACATTGCAGGAAAACGGATAAAAACGGCTAACTTCCATTAAACCTTTTAAACATTGCTTTAATCTCTGAGCCGTTGCTCTACTGCTGTTGGATGGGATTTTAATGGACTATTTTTACCTGCTGATCTTTACTCCTCCTGCTTTGTGAACATCATTCGCTGACCCGACCCACCGGTGTGACATATTGATTTCAGAAAGTGGGCGGAGCTTGTTGTTGGTGAGCGAGTTGAGGTGTTCATGTGGCTAAACTGGCATCTGAATCACAACTCCGGAGGTTCACAGTTCAGTCGGAGACATCCAGATCTGTAGGCGGTGCGTGTGTGTATGTGTGTGGGCGTGCAGTCAGGTGTGTTTCAGTGTGTGCAGTGCGTTGGCTGCCTTGTTAAGTGGCTGGTTGCCAGTTTGTTGACTCAAATGCTCCCTGGCATCAACACCAAGGTCATCACACACTTCTCTCTCTGCCGTTTTCTGCAGCGTGCCCCCCTCTCTGCCTGCGCATATAAATACAGTACACACACACACACACACACACACATTGAATAGAACTGAGTGAGTGTTCACCGGCCTCTCGCTGACTTTATGACCCAACATCTGTTGCCATGGTAACGCCCATCCATCTCTGCATTTCTCCCTCGCTGGATTTCCTTTATTAGCAGATAAAACTAATCCTCATGTATGGAAACAATAGGAAGTCGCCTCTGTGCCTCTGTGGTTCGCTGTCTGGCCTCCTAAATTGTCTAAATTTGGAACACATTTTCTGTTTTATTCCTTTTTATTGAAGAGTTCATCTTTTCGTAGTTATTAATCTTTATTTTATGTTCGGTGCTGCGTTCAATGACATTTTGGATTAACAGTTGAACAGAAGCTACGTCTCGCCTAGCTTATTGCACGTAGTTGCATGTAGCATGTTAAAGTTGGTGTCCATTAGATTAGCATCCGTGCTAGTTCTAATGTTAACATGGTAGCTAGCTAATCACTGAAGTTCCCCAAGCAAAATACTTCCTACTGTGTCAAATAGTAGCGTCTGGTACAGTTAAAGTATAGTGAAGAAGGTTTACACTGGCCTGTAATGGACTGGCAACCTGACCAAGCGACCCGACCAGGCGACCCGACCAGGCGACCCTACCAGGCGACCCGGCCAGGTGACCCCGCCTCTCGGCCGAAACATTCTCTGGAGAGGCACCAGCACCTCCTGGCCCCATTAGGGACAAGGTGTAAGAAAATGGATGGATAGATGGATAGCATGCTAACGCTAACTCGCGTTAATTTTTTTCAGCTTATGCTGGAAATACCAAAGCAAATTCATTCTTTAGGCTATTTAATTATTTAAAAAATGCATTAAAATGCTTCAGTTGGACCTTTTTGCACTGGGAACCTAGATTGTAAAATATGCAGACAATTTGTTGGTGTAAGCTAACGTTCTAGCGCCGTGTATAATGCTATGCTAACATTACTGTCCTTGCCAATGCTAACATAGAGGACCTCAAAATGCAAATATCAGAATTAAGATCTAAAATAGTTATTTTGTAGCTTATGGTGGGTGTTTTCTATATTTCCCTTTGCTGGCTGGTGTAATACGTTTCCGTCAGCCGTGTAGAAATGTGTGAGGTCACAGTACAAAGGAAAAGTGGCCTCGGTTTTACCGAAGGAAAATGATTGTTATTCAGAAGCTTTTTCTCTGTGATAAAAGCAGAAACATGTTGTCCATCATTGTGGGTTTGTGTTCCTGTTCCATTATGCAACTGGAACCTGGGAACAGCATAATCATGAAGAGCCACAACACTCAGGATGCAGATCCAACCTCTTCACCGACTGTGAATAAGTGAACATTTCAAACCCATTTCACATGGAGAATCATAATGACTGCTGACGGATCCGAACAGCAAGGCGTGGCGAAGACGTTTCCCCAGGTTACCAGATTAGCAAGCAGCTCAACACTCTGATGATGATCATGATGGGGGTCAATTATGCGTCTCCTCAGAGCCTCAGCAGCTGATGTTTCCAGACTCTGAGCTCGACCCGGTGCCTGCCGCTTCATTAGTCACTTCCTCTGAGGACAAACAAACAAATTAGAACCGCGACTCTGATCGAACGAGGAGCGCAGGGCGAAACGCTGAATTCACCAGGTTCACCGTCATTTAGCCACGTTTCTCTGCAAAACTAGATTTATTAAAGATCAGCTAGAAATATTCTGCATTTAATCGATACTTTAAGTGTCAGATTAGAAATTGAAGTCGCTGGTTTTTTTCTGATCATTTGTGCAAATTTAAACAAATTTTTAGTTTGTGCAAAACTGTTTAGCTGCATTTTTGTTTCTTAATAAACACACAACTTTATTTATGGAAAAGTTTCCTGTTCCAGGTCGTTTTTTAGTTTATCTGAAATATTTGGGGAAATGCAGCTTTGGAAGCTAAAATCCTTCAGAGAAATGCTAGCTGACGCTCTACTGGCTGCAAACCAGCCAATCCAGGAGCTCCATTCGTTTTCCTTGTCACTGATTGGCTGAACCGCCAAGAGCAGGAAGACTGTAAATGAACTGTTGAAATAAGAAGGTATATATGGTAGAGGATTACATTCACTAAAATAAAAACATTATTTTGACTTTAATTGCACAATTCAGATATTTTTTTCTCAGAAGTCTAACTTTTTTTTACTTTTTTCTGAGTCAAAATTTGACTCCAAAATTCACCAGCTGTCCAGATTTTATTCCATTTTCCATCAACATGTCTGAACTTATGGAGAAACAAATGAGCAGCGATCCGGAGGGAATCATGTGAAAGTTTTCCTTTAATGTCTTGGTTAGTTTTTCTGCAGAAGAAGCTCAGCGTGGATTTATTTTGTTACTGTAAGTTTTGCCTTTCGGCCTGCGTGTGTGTAAATCTGATCCCAAAACAGTTTTCCTCCAGGGACAAACTCGTCTTTCTGTCTCTGAAGGAAGACGCAGCTGAGCGCGTTTTTAATCAAAAGGAGCTTTTATCTGGAGACGGAAATATATTTAGTTTAGAGTAAGAACGCGGCGCGTCTCCACGGGCTGCACAGAGAAATAAACGGTTTGTTTCATTAGCAGCTTTTAAACTTAAAGCTCAGATTAACGGCAGGGTGAAAAACAATGAAAATAATGAGGCATTGTCCCTTTAATGAGTACTGAAGTAAATAAGTACACCTTTAAAGAGCCAGGAGGATTTAAATTTGTGATAAAAACAGAAATATTCCAGATCAGTTTCAGCTGCAGGTTTGGAGAGCTTGTTTTTTATTTTTTATAAATTTATTTGAACACTTTGTGAACTGAAACATTTCACTGTGACAAACGAAGAATAAATCTGCAAGGGAGTAAATACTTTAGTTTAAGCACCAATATCTTACATTTTCAACATTTTTTCTGATTTTGAAAAGTTTTTTTCTCAGTTATTTTTCTGTTACAGGTTTAAACTCCGTTATCTGCGTTTTTCCTCTGGTTCTCATCTCCTTTGTAGTTCTGGTTCTGTCGGGCTCGGAGTTGGATCTGTGATCTGGGAACAAAGGCGTTTCTGTTCCATCAGAAGCGGTTCTGATGAGAGCGGAGCGGGTCAGTCCGTCTCCAGGCGCTCTGACCTCGGTTGCTGTGTTCAGACGTGTTGCTAGGGACAGAACCGGTCGGGTCCGGCCGGCGCCGACATCCTCATTATGAGCAGGGTTACCTCTCTAAGTGGATCAGAATCTCTCTGATTCTTTCTATTTGGTGACATAATGTGACTATCAGGCCGAATGCGGGTCAGAACCCCAGCTGAAGCGATGATGTCATCAGAACCTGCAGTAGAACCCGGACGGTTTGGACAGGGATCCCTTGAAGCTGCCTAACTAATCTCCGTTAGCTTCACTGCGTCTCGGCAGCCATTTTGTTTGACTCATTTCTGAGGCCAGAAAACAGAGACGTTGGTTCTGTCTGCTGCTGGACCTGGCACTCAGATCCAAAACTGAAACACATCCCTCCGTTCCTGGATCAAGAAATTCTTTAAGGCTGAAATATTCAACTTTTATTCAAAATATCTTAAATATTTATTAAAAAGTTCTTAGTTTGAGACAGAAAATCTGTGAAAAACTCGACCTCCTCCTCCAGTTTCTCTCTGAGCTGCTGAGAAATGAACCAAAAACAACCAATCAGGAGGCGGGGCTTAGTGCTGTCCATCATCTTTGTGTATGCGCTGATAAATATGCAATTAGTGGAGAAACGGGGAAACTGTTTCTCCGAAATAAGTGGCTGTGCTAACTAGCATTAGCATTCACGAAGGACTCAGCACAGAACACAATGATTGACAGCGCTAAGCCCCGCCTCCTGGCTCTGACTGGTTGTTTATAGTTAGCACTGAGTGAAAGCAGAGGAGCTAAATTTTAACTTGTGTAACTCAGAAGTTTCCAAATTTTTTATTTTTTAAATTTTTTTTTAGAAAATTTCTTAGTATTTTGTAGCAATATTTTGACTTTTCAAATTCTGAAATTTCCATATTTTTCTAGAACATTTCAGAGATTTTCTGTTGGATATTCCCTCCTTTTTGATGCGATAGAAATGAGATGCGTCTCACCGTTTTGCATATTTTCCTCTGGAGTTTTGCTTCGGTGAATGCTGACGGTGGGTTCTGGGTTCCTGACTTACATCAGCAGGACAGAGTGAGAGCTGAACTGGTTGAGTCTTTTCTGTGAAGCCGATAGTGAAATGTTAAAGGGCAGCGTTCAGGATAATTCACCTGTCTGTCCCTCACAGAAACCATCAGTATGCAGCTGCAGCCTCAGTAACTCTGCATTCTCTCCTGCGACACATCCGGGGTCAGAACCGGCGCGGGCCGGGAACGTGCTCTGTCTGCCGCCGCGCGGAGTTTACGGCGGGGCTGATGTCGGGGCGGCGGAGCGCGAGCAGCTGGCGGGGCGGCCAAACAGATGGCGGAGCGGACGAGTGGTCCTGCAGACAAAATGCGAGGAGAAATGAGGCGAGAAGGCAGAAGGGAAGGATGGAGAAACGGTAAAACAGATGGAAGACGCAACAAACGCAGACGAGGAGTTGGTTTAGGTTCATATCAATTTAGAAAAGTTTATGTAACCTTTCAGACGAAATAACCGTGTCGTTTAATACAGAATAACTTCTGCTACAAACCTCAGTTCAGTTTGGTTGAATCGTGCTCAGTGCAGTTTGAATGCAAAAGCAGGAAGTGGACTACAGGCAAATAAAGGTGCTAGCAGGGAAACCGGCAAAAGATAAATCCTCCAACAGCTAAAATCTCCATTTTTGTTTTGATTTTATGAAGAAAGAAGTTGCTCTCAGTGTCTGCAGAGGTTTTTTGTCATTTCTTTCAGTGGTTGTTGGTGCAGCGCCCCCACAGGCCAGGAGGGGAACAGGTTGCTCAAACGTTTGTGACTGGTTTGAGAAAAAGGACAGCAGCTGGAAAAGGGACCAATGTTGTAGTTTTGGTCAGATTTTACCATTAGCCATAGGCTAACATGTTTGTTTTGGTTGTTTTTACCCAGAATGCCCCGTGCTGTAGTCCACTTCTGGCTTTTGGAGAGTTGATTAGCATTCACACCTCATCAAACGAACCGGACTTTCTAGACAAACGGACTGGAGTTGGATTCTCCAGAGAATCTCTGAGGTTGAATAAAAATGCATCAGTTTGTCTTCAGACTCACTAAACCCTCAGGTTTCCTCTGACTCTCCTTGTCCGTCCTCCAGCCACTAAGGAGCCATGAAGAAGAGCAAAGTGGTCATAATGTTATGCCGTGTTGGTGCCAGTCTTGATAGACGACGTTCGTCTCTCCGATTCGTCTCTTTCTATAATAACTTGTCACTTTGAGGCACAGCGAGTCGTTGCCTCGACTGTCTCTGACATCAGCGTCATGGCGACCGGCGCTACCTGAATGCAGCAACCTGTCCGCGGCGTCGGGCCACTCTGAAGAGAATAATGGAACAGTTATTGTTCTCCCGTGTCGGAGCGGTGAGTTGTGTGACAGCTGTCCACAGGAGATAATGAGCAACGGCAGCGTCACAGCTGAGTAATCCACTCGGCGCCCACAGACGGCATTAAAGATAATAGCTGGTAGAAACTGCTGCTCTGAGAGTCCCAGCCTCCAAGTCGCTGTCATTTTATTATTCAGGTGGCATTTAATGAGACCATTAGAGGGGAAGAAAGGGTTAACCTGCACAATAATTGAGCTTCGTTCAGTGTTGGTTCATATTTTCAAACTGAACATGAAGGAGAAACCCCGAGTGGAAATAAAATCCATTAAATGTTTTTTAATTATATCTGGTTGACATTGAAGGGGCTTTCTGAATGTGTAACGTGGATTGGACACTCTGGGTGGTTTCTAAAGGCACATTGAGACGTGAGTTCGTGATTGATCCCACATAGTTTACTATTCTCACTGTGAGCTTTAAAACAGACGTAAACGCTTCAGAAATGGAGGACGAAGGCTCCAAAAACCACCAAATATGGACATTTAAAGGACGACTTTCAGCCTTACTGATTTCTCCTATTTCTGAATTTATTTTTCCCTTTGCATAGTTCGATATCCTCAGTTTGATTGGGGACTAAAATTACAGCGTCTCCAGCTGCAGCGGTTCTCGTTCTCTGCTCTGAGTGAAACCAACTGAACTTTTGAAAAACCTGTTCCCCTGAACAGGTCTTTCCATGAACCATTTCTCCTGCTAGCTAGGCTAACACGTTTGTTCTCATTGTATTTACCCAGAATGCCCTGTGCTGCAGTCTACTCTTTGTTTGGAGCGGTCTCTATTCTGCCTGACGTTCACATAGCAAAGAATGACAATAAATTATTCTGCAGGTTTTAGTCAAACCTCAGTCTGAGTGAAGCTGGCTAACAGCTGTTAGCTGGTAAGCTAACACTTCACCGCTTGTTTCTGCTAGCTAGTTTGCCTGTGTAGCATGGCTCTTCAAGTTGAAACCTGACGACACAGGAGTCAGAGGAAGAGTTGAAGAGTCGATTTCAGCATTTTGTTATTTTAAAAAAATCATCTTTTAGTGGATGGTTTACGTATCTCTATGCTAGCAACAGGTTTTATCATCGCATAACATTTCCAGATACGGTAAGGATGACCATTTTCACATTCCTGATTTACATGTGATTGTTTCTAACCTACTTAGCCTCTTTTTCTTGTCATTTATCTGTTTTTGTGGCGACAAAATGGCTTGTAGAAAATCTTCACCAGCAGAAAAAACTTTTTCATCTATTAAATAATCTCTCTCAATTTCAGTTGAGCAAATTTTCCTCTTGTTTACTATGTATTTTGTCCCTGATTTAGATAAGGCAGAAATACAAAATACATCCACCAATTCAGGAAACGCTTTGATCGTCTGTCTCTAAAATGGGCAGATAACACGGCTGAACATCTGAAGGTATAAAAGCCTCTGTGATCCGTCTCATCGGGTTGTTATGCTGCCACCAGTTCAGCTCTTTAACAGGGAATGTGGATTTCACAACAATGCAGGCATCCAGGTGAAGCTGACAGCATAACTGACGGCAACAAAGAGGCTGCAAATGAAGAAAATAAGTTCCTGAGGTTTAAGAAAACAGTAAAGCAAAAGGACAAAATGTTTCTCATGGGATTTTAAAAGTATAATCAGGACTGAATTGGTCATGAATGATGACGGCTTCAAACCTGCAAAATAAAACAAATTGGAAAACATGTTTTTTTATTGGTAGAAGCCAGTATTTTATTTTTCTAACTGAAAACATTTGGGTTTGTAATGAAAAGTTGTAGATATTTCATGATTACATTTAAAGATTTCTGAATGAAAATAGGAAACAGGATTTGTTTAGATCATTTGATTTTCCTTTCAGTGTGCGCTAGTCATGGCTCATTTAGCTTTTTGCACAGGTGTAAGCTATGTTGGCAGTGAGCATGGATTTTAGCTCTGTTAGCTGAACATGCTAGCATTCCCTGGTAGCCTCTTTGTTAGCTCCTCCTGCTAATCTTGTTCTATTCGCTGCCCTGGCAGCTTTTCTTCTGTTTGCTGTGCCTGATTTGTTCTGCTAGTGGTGACTGCTAGCTCTTGTTCTGCTAGCTCTTGTTCTGCCAGCTCTTGTTCTGCCAGCTCTTGTTCTGCCAGCTCTTGTTCTGCTAACTCTTGTTCTGCCAGCTCTTGTTCTGCTAGCTCTTGTTCTGCTAGCTCTTGTTCTGCTAGCTCTTGTTCTGCTAACTCTTGTTCTGCTAGCTCTTGTTCTGCTAACTCTTGTTCTGCTAACTCTTGTTCTGCTAGCTCTTGTTCTGCTAGCTCTTGTTCTGCTAGCTTCACTCGACAGTCTTTGCTCTGTTAGCGATGCCTGCTAGCCCTCGAGCCTTTATTCTTCATGTGTAACAGTAATACTACGTATCTCCATGTTTGTGACATAATTGGAAACACAAAATGAAGAATTTCAGATTTTTAGACTTATTTAAACCTTAAAAGCTTTTATGACCTGACATCTTAAACAAATCGCTTCACTTGTTTGATAACCATGAACTAACAAGTGAAGCCTGTTAGCGCAGCATGTAATCTGGTTAATATTAGTCATTCTAAAACTGAACTTATTCCACCTCATCTGAAGCTAAACTTCCTCCTGGATTGTTTATTTAGGGCCGTCCTCAGGGCACGCTTTACGTTTTAACCTCCCACAACACTCGTGTCAACAGCGTGATGTTTATTCTGCACAAGACTTTCTTATTATAGGATGTAATGAGCACTCCAGCCTCCGGCAGCGCTTGCTGCAGCTGTTTGTTATTTGCAGAGGGTTTGTCTGTAGCTGCAGGTTAAGCTTTGGCTGTGACAGCGTTTTAACATTCAGGCTCTCTCCTCTGGTTTCCTCCTCCGTTCGATGTGAAGCAGCTCTTATCTGAATGAGCAAAAGATAATTGGGGGACAAGTGGAGCTCGACCGTAGAGAGGAAGAAAGGAGAGAAAATGAGCACAAGGAGTGAGACAAAGATGTGAAATGGGAGCTTTTTCTGGATGTGTTGCTTCATCTGTAACGTTTGTAGAGGAAGCTAGTCAGAGGCAGACCCCTGGGTGTTACCCCAATACGAGACGGAGGGCAGCAACATGACAGCGTGCTTAGAAGAAAACATATTAATGAAACCTTTAACAGACTCCTGCAGTAGATGACGTTAAAAGGTGCAGGGTCCTCCGTGGAAATTCACCGGACCGAATCCTGTCACCAACATTTACGTTCAGAGAAAGCTGGAGTTACTCATCAGACGGAGATTTCATGATGGTTTAAATGGAGTCGCAGCAAACTGGGGAAAAACAGCTTCATGTGGTTGTGCCACCCTCTGCAGCAACAAATGCCTCCAAGCATTTCTGGCAGCTGGTAATTAGTCTTCAACATCACTGTGGAGCATTTCTGACCCTCCGTGCTTCGCAGAAACGTTTCAAATCAGCCACAGTGAAGGGATCCAGCAGGGTGCTCTGACCATTAGGCTTACCGGGTTATTCCCAGAGGGCTGACCAACATTTACAGCCTGACAGGGGCTGTCATAATTTAACCAAAAAATAATTTCTGTCGACTGTGACGGCCCATTAGTTGATTTTCCTTCCCCTCCTTTTGCTGCAAAGTTTTCAGACTTTTCATGTTGGCTGGCTGGTGTTGGAGGGAACTGGGTGTGAAGCAATGGGAGGCAGAAAAGCTACGAGAAAAAAGACGGCAAGTAGCAGAAGCAAAATGAGCCAAAGTAACCAAAGCTTTCCAGAAAGGACCAAAACGTGCCAGAAAAATAAAGTTTCTGCCAAGACACAGAAATGACGACAAACTGAAAATGTAAAAAATCATTTGAACAGAATGAATACAACTTAAAATGATTTTAAAAAATGATTGGACATGCATCTTCACTAAATAATATCTGAGGAAATCGTAGCCAACATGCTGAACACAGGAATATTATACAAATAATGATGGTTCAGTGCAGGGACAATTTATGGCTCTAGAAAAGTTCAGTTCAGGATGAACAGCAGAAACCATCACACTACCATCAGCCTTTTCTCTGCTGAATGTTCATCTTCATGCCACAGGATATTTTTGAAAACTCAACATTATTTTGCTAACTGTAAGTCGGACCTTGGTTCTGCTTTTTGCCGCCACTCCTCATTTTTCTCTCTTTGTTCGTTTTGAATCATGAACCTCAACTAAAGCCAAGACCTGCAGAGCTCCTGGACGAGCCGCTGGTCGACTCTTGGAGTAATTTTGGTGGATCTGCGTTCTTGGGAAGGTTTCCCTCTGTTCATTATGTGCTGCTTTTTTATCTTTTTGTCTACTTCCTGTTGTCAGACTGGTTCTGTTTAAGGTTTTCTTTAATCTGCTGGTCTGACAGAAAAGTTGTGTTGAGTGAAATTTGATTCTGCTACCAAATAAATGTGCTTCATTGTAGTTAGTTGGTGTGAAGAGTTTTTCAACCTTAATATCTTTATTATCTTAAAAACGGTTTCATATTAGAAGCATTTATGTTTGTCTGAAGCATAAAACAGAAGAAATCAGTCGGGGTTTGGGTTTTCTCTAATGGGTCTGAAAGCTGCTCTGGTCTCTGATTGGTTGCTTCTGCTCACAGATACACAAAATGTCTTTTATCCAACAAGCCATCGATAGTCAAAGGGATAAATGTGACTGTGAAAATGTTTCCAGTTGATAAAATCCTCTGGTTTGGTTCAGCCTGACATCTTCCTGTTCACAAACCCAGAGCATGACGGCCGTGGTGGGAGGATGAACGTCCTTCCAGCCCCAAGTTTCCAGTTTCTGTTTCGGTGCTTGAGCCAAACTTGATCCGCCCACATGGAGTGGGAAAAGCTTCTTACTCAACGAAAACAACAATTCACTTTAGGATTTGTTGTAGGATTAATGTCTAAGCTCCGTTTTGTTTAGTGTTTTTTTCAGACACAAACACCCTGATATATAAAAACTGCTTGCCCCCAAACACACACCTGCTGTTTTTTGTCACATTTAGATGCTTTAAACCATCAGACATTTAAAAATAACCAAGTAAAACATGAGGATCTAACGGAACGAGACATGATTAATGACTGGACTGAAAAAACGTCTTTAACTCTTTTAGTTTCTCTCGTTTTTCACTGAAAGTTTGGTCATTTAAGGACGTCACTGTAAATAAGATTCTAGTCTTCAAGGTTTTCTTGTGATTAAATGTGCATAAATAAAGAATAACAACAGTTTGAGGCTTTTAATCATTTATTTAAGCTAATATTTTTCCAAGGTGGAAGGATTATACAACATAAAAACAGGTTTTTGAATCTCCAGTAGATCATCTGTGACCAACAACTGGAGGAACTGAGATCATTTCCAATCGGCTACAGATTCAGACGTTTCTGCTGGTAGTTTGGGTGACATGAAAACTACCAAACTACCATCTGCTTCACCGATTATGTTAATCTTATGGATCGACTTTCAAAAAACTCCAGCTTAAACCCTTTTGAAAAGGTTTGGACTATCCCAGTTCAAAGGTCTCCACCAATTCTGCCAAGAGAAATGGCAGCAGACCAGAAGATAAATGCAAACTTTAACTTTCTTGTTTGTTCTTAAACTGTCATCCTGAAAGCGAAATCAGAATTGGTCAAAAATGGTATTGGCAGGTCGGAGCTTAAAACCCCCCAAAATAAGACACCAAATTCACACTGGTACCTCTTCAGGTTGGTTTGATTTTACAAAATACCACAGAAACAATTAAATACCATTTTCTTATCAAGCACACAGTGATTTAATCCCTCAGTCGTTGGAAGTTCATCTACGTTTTGGTAGAGAAACGATGTTGTCTTGTTGCTCAAACGTCTCAAAGCAGCTCTTGGTTGTTTGTTGCTTAACCGTCCAGCTCTGGGAACAGAATTGGTAATTAATCTTTAAAAGACCAAATTAACGGCGTTCCTGAGCAGGTTGGATGGAAACGTCTCACCAGAGCTGTAGATGTTTCAAAAGCGTTTTGTTATTTCTGCTTTTGAAGGGATTCCTCGGAGACGGACCGGATCCGGGTGAAACACCTGAGCGAGGAATGAATCTCATTATTTCACACGTCTGCGTGTCGAGGGGCGCGGGGACCTCCTGAAGCTTCGCTCCGCACTGGAAAGTGAAGCGATTCATTTCCTTTTAATTTGAATGTCTGCAGAGTATAATGTCTCATTTGCATGTTTCACCTAAAAGCCAACAACTGATTTGCATTCCCCTGAAGTTACAGCAATCAAATCTCCGTTCCCCCTCCGCCGGCCAATCAGTTCTGCTGTCTGAGCCTCAGTCATGTGGGTAATAAGCTGTCAGCCAATCGCGTTCGAGGCTTGGAAGTTTGGGTTTGTAGTAACGTGTTTATCATATTTGGCTTTGCATTAGCTGCCGTGTCTGGAGCGTCACGCTCCGACTCTTCCAGGTTGTCTGGGTTGTTCCTAAAGCCGCTATTGGTTTGAGTCCCTGTAAACTGTGAGCATTTAATGCTTCACACAGTGTTTAGCAGTTACTACTAGTCATTTAGCAGCTTCGTTTACAGATTTCAGGGTTTTTATCTGCTCAGGTTGAACATTTGCCGACTTGCAAAGAAAAGAAAAAACTAAATTGTTTATGGTATTTTCGATTTATGATAAAACTAAAATAAATATCTTGTCCTTCACAACCAGGTTGATTGTTTTGGCCGCAGCATCAATTGTTGCTGCTATCCTGCAACTTTTTGATGCCAAAATCTGAAAAATTCAGGAAAAACTTGGCAAAGTTTCATTTCTTTCCTTCTTCCTCAATATGTTGGTTCCTGTTTCATTCCAGCGTCTGTATGAGTGACTTCAGGGCGTCACTCATACAGACGCCCTGAAGTTTGTTGCACCCAGAGAAAACTCCGCCTTCATTTGAATTTAAGAACATGAAGTAAAAAACTGAAAAATAAAAATGGAGAGCCAGACGGCTCAGTGGTGAAACAGATGCTCTCTATGCAGATGATTCAGTCCTTAACTCAACTGGATAAAATCCAGTAGAGCCACAAAACGGTTACAAAATTACTGAAATGCCAAATGTAGCTTTATAGAGTAAATAAATAAAACTGTGATTGTCATAGGAACATTTACTAATTTGGATTATTTAGCAGTTATTTGCAGTATTTAATTATTTTGAATAAAACTTCTCTCTATACTTTATATAATTTATTGTTGAAATATTTGCACAACTCTCTACCAATACTACGTCTTTTCTCTCTTATCCAAGTCATTTCTGCTGTGTCTTCAGTGCCATGTTGTTTGTCATTCAGGTGCAGCAGCTTCTGTTTTATACATGCTGTATAGCTTTTAGTTTTTATTCTTTATATTAATTGCTTTTTCATTGTGATTGTTCACAATGTGCAATTTTCTTCTTTGTTGTTGAGACATAAATTTCCTCATGGCGACATTAATAGTCTGTTTAGCTTCCTACCTAGATGGATCCTCTGGATCCTCTTTTTGCTCCACCCATCTTTGATTTTCTGAATACATTCAGATGTTGGGTTTGTCATTTTCCTGCTGCTTTCACAGATTCTTATATTCTAAGGTTATTTCACATGTTTCCCTGAGGTGCCAATAAATCTGTTTCCTGTGATCTTTATGGTCAGATTTACATACATTTAATGATCCTTCAGGACGGATTTGTCCACCTCCCATCCAGTAACTCACCAACACTGAACGCCCATATATCTGCTAAAAGTCAGCGCAGTAAATCTGTATTGTCATCATGAAGCGGTGGCATTTGTCTGCAGGTGATAACACCTGATCAGTTTATCAGATAAATCTTGCTTAAAGGTTGAGAAGAGGCTTATCTGTGAGATTAACACTTTCCTTTGGCCTTCATCCAGCAGGAACAGCATCAGCTCTGCTGGAGATTATAGAGTCAGTCCTGAGAGGCGGTTAAACTTCCTCCTGGATGTCTGCACAGGATTATAAATCTGTGGACGGCTCAGATTAAATCTGCAGTGCAGTCACGTCTCAGACTCCAGAGCTTTTTATAAGCGAGTTCTTACAGCTATTAACAATAGTTGGAAGTGAAACACCTGCAGTCTGGGTTTCCTCGCCTGCAGTTCGTCTTCTATACGTCTGGATGAAGCTGGGATTACAGAGGAAGCGTCTCTGGGACTGCAGCAGATCCAAAGCTGCAGCTTTTACTGTGAATACCTGCTGCTTTCGTTTTGCTCACTAGTTACTCAAAGTTTGTGGCTAATATTTAGCTTCATTTCTGGTGCAAATGTGCTCAGAACTTTAATATTCTGCTTGTAACGGTGTTTACGTTGACCGTAAAATTGTTCAAATTGATAGTAAATTCTCTCACACCAATTTAGTAAAAACTGTTTTTTGATAAAATGTTTCGTGCTAGGTTGAGGTTTTAGACTCCATTTTCTCTATTACCCCTAAATAAAATGCTGTGAAACATCTGTTGGTGAACATTTAACTCGACTAAATGCAGAAATATCAAAAACACAGGCAGCATGGCTAACAGCTAGCATCAAATGGCAAACAAAACTCTGTAAGTTACAGATATAAATGGTCACTTATTACTGTGAAATATCTTTTGTTGAACATCTAACTTTAATGTCTGAATGTATAAAATGGATAAAACCACACGGCTAGCTTGGCTAACACTAGCTAGCATAAATAGCAAAGTTTCACGACTTGCATGTCTGAAAGCTCAGAACAAAACAAATTAAACTCACTGTTATTACAGTGAAATTTTCTTCATCATCTCCTTTTCTGGTCAGGTTTCCATCATTCCTGAGTCCAGCGCCCCCCACAGGCAGCTGGGGAAATGACATCAGCAGAAGCAGTTTTTTTTTTCTAATTATTCCATGAGATTAGAGCTAGAAATCATTAAAACCTTACTTACTTTTTTCTGTTGTTTTGGAAGTGATACTAAAGTTTGTTCTGTATTTTTTTGTGTGTGAATAATTAACACTTTCTTCCATTCTAGTTTAAATTTCTCTTGGTGTAATTGTTTTTAATAACATTTCCTATTTTAATCTCACAGCTCTCAATCATTTTATCATGACAAAAAAAAAAAATCCTCCTCTTCCTCTGAAACCCAGATGAGTTTCTGTTACAGTGAGAAAGCCAATTTTCACCTTTGCACCTCCTTCCTTTTGTCTCCTCTTCCTCTTTAATCAAACTTCTTCCCTGAAGGAAACACTTTCTCCTGCGTTGGTGTCAGCTTGTCACTTTGAACAACCTTTCCACTGAAAACAGACACATTATTGTAAAAGTTCTTCATAAATTGGCATTTTGCGGAAGTTTTCAATTACTAAATGGTTTTTCTTCCTGTTCCAACCAGGAAACCCAGATTTAATCTAATTATGGAGTTTTCTGCGAAAACACAAACTAGTTATAAAAGAAAAAAATCTGAAAGTAGAACAACACTATTTTATCATTTCATTTATAAATCCCACTTTTTAAATTAATATTAATAAATTATCGACTTTAAACAAGCTCATATGATTTGTTTTTAGTTTACTAAATATTTTCACTTGAAACTAAACCAAAAATACTTGGTGAACGTTTGTATTTTTGCAGTGATTAAGTTTAATTTTAATTTAAAACTGTTTAAATAATTTGTATTGTAAAGAAATTAAACAAACCAGAAGAAACTAGAAGTTTACTTGCACCGAATCCTTTTTTTAACTGAAATAGTTTTATATTAGTTTATCAGTTGAATGCAATTGATATCACTATTTAATAATTAATAATTATCTCAGCCTCCATTTCTTCTCCTCATGCAGTTTTTTGCAGAGTTGTGTGAAAACGTGGTAGGTCCTCGTTGTGATGAAGAGCGTTGTGTGTCCGGCCGTTAAGACGACTCGTGTTTAATCCGAAGCCAGGATGGGACCGGTGCCGACGTCAGCGGCCCAACAGGAAGCTGTAACGGCGTCTCTGTGTTGTTGCAGACCTGCTGGCGGTGCCCAAACATCCCTACGCCGCCATGGAGAACTGGGGCCTCAGCGTCTTCGTGGAGCAGAAGATCCTGCTGGACGCCGACGTGTCGTCATCGTCCTACCAGATGGAGCTCACCATGGTGGTCGTCCATGAGATCTGCCACCAGGTAGGCCTGCTGCTGCCCTGAAGGCTGGTTGGGTTCAATTGATGCTGGGACTGGGCCCAGCGGCCATCTTGGAACCTTCCAAATCGTTCTCAGGGAAATAATACAAGGAGAAAGTGCCAAAAGATTTTTATCATGTAACTTTTGTCATTTTAGCCCAACCACTTAAAAGACACACTGCCGGTTTTTGGGAATACGCTGATGTTTTGGTGTCTGGAAAATAGAATAAAAATAGAAGAAAATAATGGCTTAGAAAAATAGTAAATGTTTAAAAATGACCTAAATATAAAATAAAATACTAACAAGCATGTGCATCAAAATATGTTCATCTATAAATAAATCTATAAATGAGTCCAGATAAAACTTAGGTTTACTCAGAGTTGAGGCGTTTCAAAAACCTCTAGAATATAACGAGTTACCAGGCGCTGCTCTGTTACCTAGCAACCCCAGTGGAGTTCTGCTCGTTACCTAGCAACCCCAGTGGAATTCTGCCCCTTACCTAGCAACCCCAGTGGAGTTCCAGCAGGTTTGGTCATCTGGTTTTACTGCTCTACTGAGCAGATTAAAAAGTTGCTACCTAAAAATGATGATGTGCAAAAAGTGTAACGATCATGTTTTGAATAGGCCATAAAAAATTCCAACCTGGTCACGGAAGCATAACAGGTTACCTTTACATAAAATTGAATTAAAGGGAAAAGAAATGAGAAAAAAGAGGAATAGTGAAGATTAACAGGGATAACTGGGATGAAATAAGAGCATAATGACAGATTAGGGAACATAGGAAGCAATGAGACGATTAAATGAGATGAAAAGAGGTTTTAATGTGGAATGAAATGAGATCAAACGGGGCCATAATTAGCAAGACGTCCACTCTGCCTTAAAAAGTCTTAAATTTGTGTATCTAAAATTAAGGCCTTAAAGAGTCTTAAATTCATCAGGGGTGAAACATCCCAACTCCTAATGGAAGGTGAGATTTCAGACAAACTGTTTATTTTCTTAAATATTTCACTACATAATTCTTCTACCAACATTATACAGGATTAATGACTGTTGTGGTTCTGCATATTCATTTTTAGACTATAAATATCCTGTTGCAGAAAATTAAATCTCTTCAGCCTTTTCCTGGCGGTCTGCTGAAGCTGAGGCCTGCAGGCCGTCCGGCAGCTTTTCTCCTCTCTGACTAATAACGGCGAAGCTTCACTTCCTGGAGCTCCGAAGATGCTGGTGTTGAAAGGATCCTCAGAGCTTCCAGGTTTTAAAATCAGCCGACTAAAAACAGGATCAGCGCGCTGCAAACCGGCACGGCAGCAGAGGGTCAAAGGTCAGCTAACAAGCTGCTTGTCTCAGACTGGGTAGCTCGGTTTGCACCTGCAGTGGTCTAATAATCAGGCTAGCGCGCGGCGCTGCGTTGACGCAGATGAAACCCTGCGGTGTGAGTCTTTCTGTTTCTGCAGCTCCCATTAAAACGGCCGCAGGAAGTGACCTCACGCTGACATTTCTCTCTGCTGAGTCGGGATGATCGCTAGCTTCAGGCTGCTGCGTGTCGCAGAAACACACATCAGGCGAAGCTACAGTGTATTAATCTTTCATGACATTCCACATAAAGCTCACCGACGGTGTTTGTTTGAATGGACTTTCCTTCTGCTTTCTTCCGTCTTGCCGGCGTTGATGTTCAGCCGCGCGGCTCGTTTGAAGGAAGGAGACTGATGATGATCTCCTCTGTTCTGTCTGAGGACGTTTATCTCAGAGCGGCTGCATGGAGATAATCACCAGGTTTGGCTGGAGGAAGATGGAAAACGAAACAAAGTATCTCTGCCTTTTTGGGGAAGCGACTGTGGAAGAACATCTTTTATCCAGAAACGTACCTCAGTTTCTTTGATATAAAGTTGTCAATACAGTTTTTCTGCTGGTCTGAATCATCAGAATCACCAGAAACAAACCTTGAAACCAACATGTCCGTAAACGGGATTCACTTGAACTAATATCTAAAATAAATTAACTTTTCCGTAGAATCCTGATTAATAGTACTTTGTCAATATTCCACTAATGTAAAAAAAAAAAAACAATTTTGCAATTGTGGTGTTTCCATTAAATAATTAAAATCAAATGTGAATAAGTTTGTTCATGTGATAAATCATTAAAAGCATGATGCGCCATCATCATCCTGTTACTAAAGCCACTTCCTGTCTCCTTCATGGTTTGCGGCAGTAGTAACATCAAAAGTGTCTCTGTTGCACTTTTTTGTGAAATAAAACAATTTCAATACGGCTAAAAAAAAAAATAAAAAAAACTCAACCAGAGCAACAAAACTTTATCGAAAAACTTTTTTTTTTTTTTTTTAGATTGACATGTTTGTATTAACAAATTTTCAAAATGTCAAATTGGGCAATTATATGATTAATGGAAACAAACTAGCAACATGTCCTGGACGACACCATCAGTTACTGTCAGTTTTGTCACTGCTGTTTAAATCTCTGTTTATTCAGAGAGATGTTGGAGTAGGGGATCAGATCCTGTTATAATCACCAGAAGAGACTTCCTCTTTGTAAAAGCCTTGTTGCCATGGTTACGGATCGTTAAAACGGTCTCAGAATTAAAGGAGGAGCAAAAATCTTTCCAGCTGCTCAGCATCCAGAATCAGAGGAAATAATTGTCCAGATATTCAAAACCTGAAACAGAAAAATATGAAGGAAAATCTACAAAAAGCATAAATCAGAACTGAACCGCTCCAACGAGCTGCTACCCGTTAAATGGTTCTGTTCATATCGGATCGATGGTTCTGAATCATTTCAGGCTGATCAACAATTCAGAGGAACAAAGCTGTACTTTATTAAAGTTATGAATCATTAATAGTCAAAAAATGGAAATGTTTAAGATCCATAGTTATTTTGGTGCAACAAAAACACCAACCTAATCTCAAGCTGTATTTTTATTCACTTTATTCATCATAACTTTCAGCACCCAGCGGATGTTTTCTGCTTTGTGTCATTTCTGTTTAAAGCTGATCTGTCTGGAAGTTAGTCTGTGTCTCAGGGAGAATAATTGTTTAAAAGCTTCAAACCTGGAAAATAAGAAAAGTAAAAAAAAAAAAAAGAAACTGAGAGGATGAGCAAACTCTCGAGACGGCGCTGGAACAGGTTGGTTAAGAAGAAGCAGGTTTTTATCTTCGTTTGCTCCTGAAACTGTTCATCTTTTAAAATAAAGGAGCAAATAATTGAGGAAAGTTCACTTCCATCAAAATATTGAGTGCAGCCATGTTGCCATGGAAACGCATATTTTCTGACAAGTCCAGATTGCAACAAGAGTATACTTGAGCTCCTCTACTTACATAAAAAAAAACAATATTAGACTAATTTATGCTGAAACATAACAGGATGTTGTTAGTAATAGTTAAATACTATTCTGACACATCTGGCCGTATAATATCCGTTATGAAGCCTGCAGTGACGCTGCTGAACTGTTGGACGCCTTCTGCTGCAGTTCACAGGGTCATGCATGCATGCATATGGCTGCTGCTGCTGCTGCTCTCAGGTGAACAGATGGATGGCATGTGGCTGTTTCACTTCATCAGCCGGAGCAAACACAGATGGAGGCGCTAAGAGTGTCGGTTCAGATAATGAGACAAACACAGCTGATATTTACCTCTGCCTCACTGAGGCCTCCATCGACGGCGCTGCAAGCAGAACCCAAAATCTGCATCTTCAGTTCCCTGAAACAAGGCGTCAGCTGTTTTATAAACTCTGATAAATCAAAATCCAATATTTTTTAATGTCTGGTTCCTACCTGTAATCTGAAAATCAATCTCAGAGAACGTTTTTAGGGTTTTCTTGGTGTCTGACATTCATTTAAAGAGGTTTCCAGAGGCTGAAAAGCAGAAATCTTTTCATCGGTGACATTTGAACACGACATGGCGTCTTAATCCCATCATGTAAATTTATTCTAATATGTATTCTGTCATAATCAGCCTTTATACTTATCTGACATGTTTTAAAGCAGCAAAGCACTGCAACACAACTGTAGTTAAGGATTCAGATATATCATCCATCAAGTTTAATTGTAGTTGGATTAAAGTGAAGGCCGTGAAGCAGTGACGTCCCATTTCATTAAACGTTTGACACATCAGCTCGTCTCTCTGAGTCTGAGCTCGCCTCATCCACCAAGACAGACAGAAAGGAATGGAGGCAAATCAGGAATGAAAAATGGAGGCTGGAAAACACATTTTACATAAATCTGAACCCAGCATGCAGTCAACTAACTAACTAACTAACTTACTAACAAAGAGCGTGGTAACTTTCAAAACATCCAACCAAGAACCAGCTAACCCACCATAAACCCTACAGGCTACCACATGTTTCTCACCAACCAACCCACAAACAGATGAACCTGTTATCCAACCCACCATCCATCCGTTCAACTTATCCACCTCCATTCAGTGCATCTAATCTTTATCATCCAACATAACCAAAATCCCAACAGCCGTCCAGCCACCTCATCGACCAATCCACAAGCAATTCACCAACCAACCAACCAACCAACCAACTCACCATTCATTTATTCAATCAACCCATCAAACCCACTTTCCAGAAACTATTATTTAAAATACCAACTAACTAACCCACCATGTAATCTACCCAAATTTCCATGTCCAACCAACCAACCAAAAATCCCAACAAACATTCATCCATCTCGTCCACCATCCCACAAACAAACTGACTAAACATCCAACCCATCAACCACCCAAACAGTTCCATCTGCCATGGTAACCACCCCACCATCCATCCATCAACCATCCAACCAACCAACCCCATTTATTATGCCAACAACCCACCATTCATTAATTCACCCATTCTGCATCCAAACAACCAGTCAACCAAAAATCCAACCAACCAACCATCCATCCAGTCAACCAACACAGAGACACTGACTAAATATCTAAACTACTTTCTAACCCGTAATCCATCCAACTAGCCACCTACCCAAATCCATCCGCTACACTAACATCCATCCGTCTCAGTCCACCATCCAACCCACTGCCTGACCCACATCCATCCAACCAACATTTCTCCAGCCCACTGACCAACAGTCATAATCAAGAACACCAACCAACCTTCCTACCTGCTGTTGAACCTGTTCAATCCGTCCATCTCCCCAACCAGCTAACCCACAGACACCAACTAAACATCCAACCTACTTTCAAACCCAAAAGCCATCCATCCAGTCATCCAACGAACAAACAAACCAATCTTTCACCAAAATGATAAAGGTGTAATGTTACCTAAAGTCAGAGACTAGGTCCTCCAGGTTTCCCACATCATGCTAAGGTTACCAGCCACCCATTACTGATCATTTGGCACAGATTACTAGGAGATGTAACCTGTAAAGGGCTTGGTTACTAAAGCTTGACTAATGTTGGGTAATCGGTAATAAAATCAGTAGTTCTTTGGTTCTGAGGAGTTTATTGTAAACGTCTAATGAAGAGGTCAACGGTCCAACTTCCTGCTATTACCTGCTGGGCCAAAGCAGTAACGCATCACTGTCTTTTCATCAGACTCAGGTTCTTCCTGTCGGCTTTCTTCTAATTAAAACAGCCACCAACAGGGAGACGGAGTTCAGGAGAACAGATTTCTGCTCTTCATGTGTTGATCTCTTTGTCTCTCACATTAATTCAGCCATATGCAGGAGGAATTAGCACCGTGTGGGATCTGGAACGCTGACAGCACAGCCGACACACACACACACACACACACACACACACTACTGTACTGATTAATGTCCTAATGAAACATGGTCTTACTTTGTTCACTAACTGCGCCGTCAGGAACGAAACAGGATCCTGATTGGTTGGAAAGTTAGTCAGGTTTTCTATAAAGGTGGATTTTGAGATGGAGAAACTGATTGGAGTGTTATTTTAGTCTGGAAGAAGAATTATTTTGTCTATGTTTGACCCAACCCTCTCAAGGTCACAGAGATGTGAATCAGTTTCATTAAACAGTTTAGATATTTGGGACTGATGTAACTTTTTCTTTCTGTTTAATGGCTTGTCCTTTTCTACTGCACCTCTTTCATGTGGGGTCCCACAAGGCTCCTTTTCAGGTCCTCTGCTTTTCTCCTGCCACTTGGGTCAATTATAACCCAACACAATGTCATATTCCATTATTATGCAGTTCATTTACAGATTTATATACCATTAAATTGATGATGCAGTGATCCCAAAGTTTCTCTTTTTGAATCCATCTCTAAAATCAAATAGTGGCTTTTTTTAATGGGGAAAAAAAAGTTATGGATTTTATTGGACGACAAAGCTGTAAGTTCTGACTACTGTCTAAAAAAACCCTGAGCTCATGTTTTGCAAGAACTTAAAATATGCCAGTCGCCTCTACAGTTCAGTCTGGCTTTTACTGTTGACAGCTTCTAACAAAGGTTCTGCCTTTTGCAAACCTTTGTGACCTGGAGAAGACCGTCGTGGCTTTATCAGCTCCAGAATTGACAATAGCTATGCTCTCTGGCTGAATACAGCAACTCACCTTTTAAAATTTTATTTGAAGGTTTTTCAGGCACTAGAATCTGTTAGTGCAGCGGCTCCGACAGAAAATGAGTAAAGAAAGGGAGGAAGACATGCAGCAAGGCTCCCAGAGCTGGGAATCAAAATCGAGACGGCTGCATTGAAGACTAATAGTCTTAGTACGAAGCGCCACGCGCTGCCCCGACTCGCCGTTTAACTTGCACTCCCAGATGGGAACACATCGCATTTGTTTTCACTCACTTCATCCGATGGACTCGGTTAAAGTGGAGACCAAAATTGTAACATTTGTTACATTTTTAGCTGCTGTGCTTCTCTTTCACAAACCAGCCAAACCTTTTGAAAAACCTGTTCCCCTCCTCGCCTGTGGGGGCGCTGCACCACGAACCACTGAAGGAAACGAAACACAGACCTCTCAAGAAGACACTGAGCTCATCTTCCTTCATCACGAAATGTAGACAAAAGGATTTTGGCAACTGTAAGAACTTGGCTAAAGTCCATGAGTCATTTCTCCTGCTAATATGCTAACTAGCATGTTTGCTTTGGTTGTATTTACCCAGAATGCCCTGTGGAAATGAAACGCCGCTTTTGGAGCGGTCTCCAGCCCGCTTGGAGTTCACTCCAAGCGGGCTGAACTCCACATATGAACCAAAGCCGAGGTTTGTAAGTGGACCAGAGTTCAGTTCGTTGGTTCGATTAGCGTTCACACCTCACCCACCGATTTTCTAGGCAAGTGAACTGGAGTTGAATTAAAACGTACTAAGCCTGGCTGGTGGTGTTACTTTGTGTTTTGCTTTTAAGCTGGTATTAACCTCCAGCACTGGCTGTAGAACCAGAACCAGAACCAGTTCAGGTTGGAAAACAATAGCAGGACTCACCTTCAGCTGCTAAGCGTTCCCCACCAGCGAGTTTTCCCCACAGATGCTTGAATCCTGGCTTTTGTTTGTTCCTCTCAGCCACATAAATCGGTTTATTGTAAAAATGAGAGAGCAGTTCAGTTGTTGAAACAAGTTCCCTCTTCATCACGCTGTGTCGCATCTGTTTTTGGCTGATCCCACTCAGAAATCCACTCCGTCCTCCTGAGAACAGCAGCTGTCGAGTTGTATTTGTTCCTCTGCAGAGTTTGGGCTCAAAGTGGATAATTTATTGCTGCAGTCAGTGTTTGCATAGAGTTCATTACAATACAGGGAGCCATAAATCATTTGATTGTTCCTCCCTCTCTCCCCTCTGCTTTTATTTCATATTTGTCTCACGTTGAAGCTCAGCGCTGCATCTCCTCTGCTGTCTGTGTTTCTGCTGCTGCTGTGTGCTTCACCTCTGACCTTAAACTTCCAGACCATCTGTTCTGATTCTGGAAGTTTGCAATGTTTCCAGAAGACTGACAAAAATCTGTTGATATCTCTGAGGAAATGAGGTTTTAATTTTGGCTGTTGGTCCTCCAGTCCTTCTTTTACATTTTCATCCAAGTTCTGGCTCAGAGTAGGAGGAAAATATTTGAGGTTTCCAAAAAATTTAATTAAGCTGCAGGTACTGACTGAATGTGGAGCTTCAGTTTGGTTATAAAGTAGAAGTTCCTCAGTCAGAAGTGTCCTTCTTTAGGTGTATTTAGGGCCAGACCAAAATCGGATAAGTTTTCTAAACAAAGCCACGCGGCTGATGATTATTATTACCTTTAGACAGACATGATGGAGACGGGACGGAGCAGACCTGAACAGACAGACTTTGGGAGTCCTGCTTGTTTGATTTTATGTTATTAAAACTGAAATACCATCTTTAATGTCAAGAGCAGCTCTTGCATTGCAGGTTTTGATGTTATATTCCTGATTTTGGTGCGGCGTCAGGGAGCGCTGCTGCAAGCTGGATCTTGAGCTGCAACTTGCTGCCAGCAGCATCACTAAGCAGAAAACGGAGGCTCCAGTACCGTTCCAGTCCAATCAGTACATGGGAGCGTTAGCAACATTGAAGGGCTTTTCTTTACCATTAATGCCCAGCTATGGTGGCACACAGAGTCCAAAAAGACTTACATTTCCTGTTGTTGGTCTGTATTCACACCAGGAGTGAACCGCACCAGAGTTTATGGTCTGGGACCAAACGATCAGACCCAGACCAACGGGGGAAACAAACTGCTTTGTTTAAAGTGGACATTTCAGTCACCTCTACATGTCTGCGGCTCTTGGCCAGGAGGCGATGTCTTCAGGTGGTGGTCAACGTTCATTGGACGTTTTGACCCTTAACCCCGTCGTCGTCCTGTTGGCTCGTCTCCTGGCCTCCAGCTCAGCTCTTCCCTCTTATTCCAGAGACAACAGGATGATTTTTCTGCTGCGTTCCTAGAGTTGGCCTGCTTGGTCCATTCCAAACCCAACTGGGTCTGGTTTTTGGAGGTAAACCAGGTTTTCTGTTCCATCCTCTTCCTGTGAAGCACCAGTCCTTCTCTTCTCTCCGGTTTTTGGTTCTCTTTCCACCCACATCAGTTAAATACACCAACTGTACCGTTATTTCAGCTACATTTACCTTTACGACGGTCTGAGGGATGAAATTAGTACCAACACATGGCTTCTCTTTCTCCGCTGAAGCTGAAAACTCAGCTGTAGAGTCTAGTAAAAAGAAAAGCATTGATGGTTTGATCAATGTGGCTGTATTTAACTGTTACTGTGGCTGATTTCAGCTCATAATTACCAACATCACAAACATCTAACACCTTAACAGCCCACATTCGCTTGTTTTAGAGACGCTCTACTAGAGGTGAAACACCTGAAAAAAATGTATTTACTCTCTAAAAAAAAAACTAACGAACCACAAAACAGTCAGTTTATGTTGGCTTTAGGTTTTTGTGTAAAATGTTTAAAAAGCTGCAGAATAGGCTGAACTGGTTCTGGCTGGCTGGAAACTCAAAGCCTCTCTGGGCTTATTGTATTTATTAATCAATGAGAGAAACATGAAAAAACCAACTTTCTTTTCCTCTCGGTAAGAAAATCAGATTAACAACCCTTCACATAAAAATACAGCTGGAAGGAATCATTACTTTTTATGTTTATGGGTGGATAAATCCCACTAGAAAGGAATATTCTGGCTGCTAAAAACTGACCTTAAAGGGAAACGCAACTAATGAAACATTTCGCAGTTCGCTGGAGAAACGTCTTTGTGAATAAATCCTCAGATCTTCAGCCAGAATCTGCTGTGCATCAATCAGGTTGAGGATAAATAGCTTGTTACCTGGATGCTTTAATGTTGAATCTTGTTGCTCTTTGCCTGTAACTGAGTCTGGATTTTTAGGCTACTGCTTTTATTTTGAGCTGTATTAAAGAAAAGATGCATATTATATCCCTTAATACCTTTCATGTTTATTGTAAAGGAGGAAATCTAAATCTGCCTCCTTCCTCTGAGCCCTAATAATTTCCAGGCGGTCGTATCGACCGCTCAGGCCTCAGAGGAACAAAGTTTATTAGTTCAGCACATTTCAGCAACAAGGCCAGGTGAGGTGATTACACGACTAAAACACAGAAACAATCTCTTCAAATGTCATCATTACAAAATATTTATTTCATGTTCTTATTATTAATAAAATTAAACAAATGATATTAAATCCTTGATTTAAAAGGAATGTTTCAGTTTACAGTAAAAACACTTTGATGTTGAAGTCACATGTCTAATTATTAAATAATTTAGCAGCAAAAAGATATTTGAACTGAAAATGCTGCTTATTTTTGTGGATGTGTAGTCGAATAACTGATTAGATTACAGAGATTAATCAAGTTCCACCACTAAAGCTAGAAATGCATTTTAAAGTGGATTTAAAGCTTCCTGAGGAGGAAACATTGGAGCGTTTGGGATGGTAGCCAGAGCAGACGATGGTCCTCCATCAGGGTGATCATAGCTGATTACCCTGAGTGAATAAACATGGCGTCTGGTGTGTTTTATTGAAATGTATCTTGAGTATTCATCCAGGATTGATTTTCTATAGGCTGTGGCTTATGAGATGAGTCGGTACATTTCCCCGTTTGGCTTTGTCTCCGGGCTCAAAGTGTTTCTAATTGATTTTCCTCCCGGTTCTTCTTTTAATTGACAGAAGCCGGCGGCTCAGACAGACAGAGACTCGGTGAGCTCTGCTCTTTGTTGTGGCGCATCAAAGGTTCCTCGGCTGTGACTTGTTTTGCTTCGAACATCAGGAAGTGGGGACTCGCTGAGAGAAACCATTAGAGGGAGACATTAAAGCAACCTCTAATGAATTGGGTCTGAACAAACCGACTCACTATCCGTCAACACAAGAGCGGGATTATGGAGAACCAAACCGGAATATTTCATCAGTTTTTTAAGGAAATGAGACGGATTTCACACAGTCGCTCTGATTTTGGTGCAAATTTAACATTTTGATCAAATAAGGAATAGAATCAAGTAGAATAGAAATTCAGGAACACCAGCAGCAATTTGAGACGTAAATGGAAACAGATTCATTAGGAGGTAAAAATGTCAAAACAAAAGTTAAAATTATTTATATACTCCAGGGAAACTCAGGAATCCAGCAAAAGTACAAAAAAGTACAATAAATATGAGCAACAGTCCAAGTAAACAGGAGATACAGGAGTAAAAACGCTGCAGTGCTATGCAGTCCAGTTCATGAACCTTTAACTAGGCCAAAGTGTCGTCTAGCCTGAAGGGACAAAGATGTCATGATTAGAAGACGTTCCTTTATGTTTGTGACAGATTATCAGTGGAGCAGGTAATGAGCTGATCAACCACCGCGAGTATCAGATGATCAGACGATCACTTCTTAATGATCCCAAAATAAACAAGCCTGAAAACGTAAAACTGTAAGTGATTAAAGCTCTGAACTCTGCGTGCTTTGTTTAGGAGTTTTTAGTGTGTTTTTGGTGTTAATTCCTAATACACTTGAACCTAATCCTCGCTCTCTCGATTCCTGGAGCTGTTGTCTGACGGTTGCCATGGCAACGGGGCTGCATGTCAAGCTGACGCAGACCAGAAATACAACTGGTTTTAAGTTCTGGTTTCTGCGTCCCTGGACCAACTGCATCGTGGCGATATTCAAAACAGTCATCAGTCATATTTATATTTGGGCAGCTGAATTTTGTAGCTGTTTTCAGCTGCAGACAAACATTGAGCAAATATACAGACTCACTCCATAAGTTAGAATGTGGCTATGAGGTTCAATATGTTAGTAATTCCATCACCAAGTGAAAGATGTTATACAGATTAACTAGATGACTAACGTTTCAACGTCTTAGTATCACTAACTCACTCACTAATCCTTCAAAGAGTAGATGGTGTAACTCATCAGCATCTACAATAACTCTTTGAAGCATTAATGGTTAGTTTCCATTTGGGATTAATAAAGTGGTTTTGAATTAGAATTGAATTTGAATTTGGAAAAAAAACCCTGCATGTAACAAGTTTGAATAGTCATCAGAATTTTAGTGAAGTGTCACGAATCCCAAACATAGTTTTGGATATTCTGCTATTAGAGCAGAATAATCCAGTCCAGGGTTGGAGTCTAGATGTTGTAGTATTTAAACTAGAGTCGATTAAAGATGCGGAAGGCAGAGAAAAATGAGGTGGAATCGCCCTTTAGCCATTTCCCGAATCAGAACCAACTTCAGCTTCGTCCATTTAG
>NW_015113531.1:135410-141161 GCF_001443285.1 Poecilia latipinna | reverse complement strand
AAATACTTTAATTTAGCAGAATGTCTTGTTGAATAACCACATATTTATGATCATCAGTTTGTTTGATTATAAATATTATAAATATATATTTCTATCAGTCAGACGGCAGTAACAAACTTCAGTCAATAATCTTTATTCTTTATTAATCAAAATTGACAAGCAGACATTAAATGTTAAACTTTACTGTAAATGATTTATGTTTATAAACAAAGACAACAAAACTCTGCAACCATATTCAGATCACAATAAATCCTGTAATGAACAGTTTAAGAAATTGAATTAAAACTTTACTGAATATTTACAGCATTTAGAATAAATGTTCATAATATTGATTTGTTTCCCTCCTAAAGCTAAAATCAACACCAAACAATTTACAGATGAACCAGATAAAAATCATAATTTCATTAAATCAGACGAAACTTTCCCTGAATTACTGAAATCATTTCAACAACCAGCTTCATGCTGAGGGACGCCGTCCATGTGAGGACAGATCTGTGTCCCTCTGAGCATCCCGCAGCAGGCCAAGCGTTTCTTCAACATGTGGAATCACAGCCTGAGGTCAAAAGGTCAAAGGGTCGAGCCACTCCATCCAGTAACTCTATAGAAAATGAGCTAAATAAATCTGTAAAAGCTCCAGTTGCTGCAGAATCATTTATAAACTCTTCAGTAACCTGGAGGTCAAAGGTCACCCTGACATGATCCAGACAGTTAACATCAACACCCTTCAGCTGACCGAGCAGCCTTCAGGATCACACGAATGAACGATGCCAACAGAGTTGGTATTCAGGTTTTAACTAGGACACGTGGCCTGAAAAACCCAAACAAAACTTAAGAAAATAGTAGATCCACTAAAGGGTCATAACCCCGTCCTTAAAACTAATGCTAAAGCTAATGCTAACAGTAATGCTAATGCTAAAACAGACAGAATAACATAGACAGACTAACCATCGATTTTTAGTCCAATCAGCTCACAGGACAGATTGACGTCAGAAACCAAAACCTTGTTTCTGCATCTCAACATCTGCTGTAAAAGACAGATGAACAATAATTTCTTTCATTATTCAATTATTTAACAAACATAAATCATTTTAATAATCCTAATTTATCTAAAACAGAAAGTTTAATTTGATTTAATGTCTTTATAATGTCTTTTATCTGGTTTTAACTTTATCTGCCCTTATATGCTGCAAAATTAAAGAATATATAACATACTAATATGAAATAAAACATATAAACCATCACCTAAATGTAAAATATTATTCATGTTTTAAAAATCTGTTTTCATATGACATCCAGTCAGACCCTGGAAATTTATATTTTTGACTCTAAAAGAATATTTGTTTTGCTGATATTTTCTTATAATTTTTATTTCATTGGCTGTTGTGGCCTTTATTTGATAGATAATTGACAGAAGGGAAGGCCTGCAGTAAAGGTCACCAGGCCGGGAATCGAACCTGCGGCGGAGGACTAAACCTCCATATGTGGGCTGTGTTTAACCCCTGACACCACAGAACCCAAGTTTCCCAAATGTAAATAGATTTCTGGTGTCAGGAAAACAAAAACCAAAGTTTAACATGTTGCTGAGGGTTTATGAGCTGCTGTTCATCCTCTGACCCTCTGAAAGTTGCTCCACCTGAAACGTATTAAATCTTTTAGAAGAAACTTCATAGAAACCGGAAAACCAAACAGATGCTGAGTTTTTCCTCAGTCAGATATAAATAGATGATAAATGATATTATTCTGGTTCTCAGAGTTAAAAACAATCAGCTGTTTCTGTTGACCTTAAATCAGGAACATGAATCTGTTTATGGATCCAGAAGTTTCCATAACTATCACTTTACAGCTAGAGTTACTGTGAGGAGCCTTGGTGTGGTCTTTGACTAGGACATGTCCTCTAAATCCCACTTTAACAGATTTTCAGGATTTCACTCTTTCACTCTCACAATTGTTGCAAAATATAGAAAACAAAAAGTTGGTTTTGGATCTATGCTGCTTTGTAGGAATCAATCTAGATCTATATTTCTAGAGTTGTTTTAATTCAACATCACATTTTACAAATTTAAGGAGAAGATCAACATTTAGTAGTTCAGATAATAACCTGTAAGGACGGTCGGATAAATTGACCCGTCCTGATTAACTGGACTGGTTGATGGGCTTCATGGTGACGTTGTTGTTACAGCTGTTGCTATAGCAACAAGGTTGATGGTTCAAATCCCAGAGCTCTGCTCATGTGGGGTTTTCTGGGTACTCCAGTTTCTGCCTCCACATCAGGAAACCTGCTGGTGTCTAGTTCAAGTAAACAGGGACTTCATGCATGGAGGTGTCTGTGTGTTGGCTCACCGGGTCGGCTGATGGATCATTGCTCTGGTCTCCACTAGGACCCTAAACAGAACAGAGAAAGTCCAGTTATTGAGTTTGTTGCTTACAGAATAATAACGTTTAAACCAGGGATTGTTTTAGTTTCTGGTTTGAATGTCAGCAGGTTAATTAAATCATCAGTTTTAGTTTCTTTAGTTTTGAATCTGATTATTCAGCCTTTGGTCTCCATGTTTTCATTGTAACATGGTAGGTCTCTGTACTTGTACAGTCTTAATCCAGTCCAGAGGACTCCAAAGCTCTCCCCTACATTCATCCATTCAGAAGCTACTAATAGTAGCCTCTGCTGCCCTGGGAGGCCTGACAGAACCAGGTTTCCTCCTGGTTTCCTGCCGCCTTCACCGCCATCGACAGACAGGAAATGAGAATGTCAGGGTGTGTATTGTCATAGATCTGTGATTCTAGATTCAGAGGGATCCGTTCAGCTGCTGAGCGACTCGGAGACCATGGAGTCTGACTGGATTCAGAAAAGAGATCCATAATAATGAAACTATTCAAGGTTAGATCAGTATGTTTACAGTAGAAACCAGATGTTTACACTGATTATAATCTACATTTTTCTGCCTGTCAGAAGTTAATTCAAACCAAACTGTTTTGTTGTTTTCTTTGTCTTTCTTACTTCCTGAAGGCTGTAAATTAAAATACTGGATGAATGGATGATGTCTAGAAAGGAGACAGACTTAACTCTTCATGCTTATTTTCGGAAGTTTCTTTTTTGTTCTCCTAACAGAAAAAAAAATAAAGCAGAAATGTTTTTCCAGAGCTGAATTTCATAAATGAAATTTATCCTTTGTCCAGAATCGATTTGGTCGCTCTGTTCTCTCTGGGTGCGTTCACACTGCAGCCTGAAGTGACTCAATTCCTATTTTTTTGCCGGGGCCGTTCACACTGCCAGTAAATGCGACCTGTATGTGTTCTGCAGTGTAAACGGGCAACGACCAGAAAGTGTCCCGCATGCGCAGTAGAGGGCGCAATAGCGTCAGCGTTCTCAGTGTTCTGCCAACTGCCATAAAAAGAAGAAGACCTCAGTGTTTGCGGAAGTAAACATGGAGGCTAACGGTGGAGCTTAGCTTATATATTTGAAGTTGTTGTCCAACCAGAGCAGCATATTAACAACTTAATCCTCATATAATCCATCATGGTTGTTGTTTTTCTTCCCACTTGCGCGTATCAGGTCGCGGAATAGTGAGATTTGTTGAGAATCAGTGACGTTCAGTTCAGATGAATGCGACCTGAACGTTAGGTCACATATGAATCGGATACGTATCGGATGTGGGTCACACTTGAAAAAGAATCCGACCTGTGCTGTTCACACTGCCATGAAAAGATCAGATACAGGTCGCATTACGTCAAAAAAATCGGAATTGAGTCACTTCAGGCTGCAGTGTAAACGCACCCTTAGAGACTTCCCTTTCTGGGGAAAAGTGGGTTGGAGTTACTGGAACAACGTCCCATGTGTCTGAAAGTGGCAGCATGAATGGAGCCAGGCTCTCTGGTGATGGGATCTTCACTGCTGGGATACTTTGTCTTGGTTCTGGTCCAGTTGAACTCAGAGGTAGTTGGCGGTGCTGAGCTCATTCATCTCAGGGGGCAGCATGTCATTTATGATCTTCATTATTCCTGTTATTAAATGTACAGGATGTAACTCTTATAATGTCTCTTTGCATATTTATTAAAACTGTCACTGTGTCCTGATGTTTAGACGGTACTACAGGTCCGATGGGCCACCAGGTGAAGCTCTGCTGGTTGTTTTAAGAAGTTTGTTTTCATGCAGCAGTTACCCAGAGCTGAGGGTCTAAAACCAGATCATGACAAAGTGAAGGCTGTTACTGACATGTCTGGGCGCGTCGTAAAGTAAAGGAGCTTCATCCGGTTCTGGACCTGATCGGACACGTCTGAACCAACCAACCAACCAACCCGCCGAGAACACAGACGCACAGAGAGGACGCAGGAAGAGACGTTAAAGTCACAGCATTGAACTGCCTTCAGGCCGACATATACAAATAAACCTGATCCTGAAATTCTCTCAAGAAAGTCATCAGACCAGAGAGCTTCAGCTTCACTGCAGCATCATGGAGGTATACAGCTGTTACTTTCTGCTACTGATCACAGAAAACAGCAGAGAAATCTGCTCTGAACCCAGAAGGAGAATCTGATAGGGGAAGGAAACAGATTCACATGTAAGAGGAAGTGAAGCTGCTTCCTGCTGCAGATGGATCCAGACTCTGGATCCATCTGAGGAAGACGTCAGCAGCTCCTCATCAGATTCCCTGAAGCCCAGAGATCCAACATGTCCAGAACGGTTCTTCTAGCAGAACCGACTTCTGGGCCGGAGCAGAACCGGAACCAGTGGTACTGACAGTCAGCTGTTGGGACTAACCAATCAGCAGCTTACATAGCCATGATACCTTCATCTGGGTTTTACCAGATTCTTTAAAGATCAGTGATCTCAGTGAGTTTAAATGTCTGACTTTTCAGAGGATAAAAAAAAATCTCTATTCTAAATCATTTTGTTGAGCTGAAGTTTCCTCTGATTTGAAGCCATTTATTGTCTTTAACAGAGAATAAAAAGATTTTTTTATTTCTGCTTTAAGATGAGAGGCTTTTGTTCTCAGATTAGTTAAAAGAATACAGATGTATAATGGTTACCTTTTCTTCTTGTAGCCACAGTTGATCGATAATTTGTTGGGCAGCATCACTGTAGTTAATATATTTGTACCTCTTGTTCTTATTCATTATTTCTTGAACCTTTTGTTTCAGAGCTTCTTTGGCTCTTTCTTTCAAAATCTGATTCACAACATTTTCTTCTTCTTGTATGATGATCAACTCATAGGGTCCATCTCCATCAATGTAAACGCAGTCCTTGCAGCAGTTAAAGCAGCTTGAGAATTTCTTCCAACAGTCAACACAACTTGAGCATTTCTTGCGAAACTCAGAGCAATTTAAGCATTTCTCGCAGAATTTAGAGCATTTCTCGCAGAAGTCAGAGCAACTTAAGCATTCATTGCAGCAGTTAAAGCAATTTGAGCATTTCTTGCGCTGGCTAGAGCAACTTGAGCATTTCTTCCAACAGTCAGAGCAATTTGACGGTTCCTTGCGAAACTTGGAGCAATCTGCGCATTTCTGGCAGTGTTTAGAGCATTCTTTGCAGACGTCAGAGCAACTGAAGTGTTCCTTGTTTAACTCACGGCAACTTGAGCATTTGTTGCGCTTGTCAGAGCAATTTGAGCAATTCTTACAATACTTAGAGCATCTTGACCGTTTCTTGCAGCACTTGCACCACTTTAGTAAAGAGAAGCAGACAACCAGGAAGAGGAGGACCAGCAGTGCGCCCAGGCCAATACCCTGAAGCAAAGAGCAGAGCATGTTTATTAC
>NW_015113531.1:130382-132097 GCF_001443285.1 Poecilia latipinna | reverse complement strand
ACTATTATAACCAAAATGAATATTTTACAATCCTGTAGATAAATAATAATCTTAAAACCCACCTTTGACCAATTTTTCAGGTTATCAACTTTGGCTTGCTCCGCAAGGGTTCTGTTTGTCTTGCAAGGAATCTGAGCCTCTTCTCCCTGCAGGCCGTTATGACAGCAGGCGTACCAATCTCCATCAAACAATACAGAGACGACCCACAGCAGACCGATCACAGAAGCCTTCCCTATCTGAATAAGAATAAGATGGCAAAATCTTTCTTGACTGTCGCTCCTTGTCGTCATACAGCAGTACGCCCTGCAGGTACCATTGAAGACCTTGTCCTTCCAAAGTAACAAAAGGATTATTATAAAAATCGGCACACTGATGTATAAATTGCAGTGAAATTTCTGATCCTGGCAGGTGCAGGCCACATCTCTGTCAAACAAAACATTGTGCGTGAAAATCACAATGATCGTAGCGTAGGTGGCAATCTGAGTTAAGTGAGAAACCAGGAAGTTTTTCATCTTGGTCTGAACGTCCTTAGATCCCGACACTGTGATCAGATGGTTAGAGACTGCAGACAGTTTATGCATCAAATCATCTTCAGAACAAGAACCTCCCTCCATGCTGTAGCATTGTTACGGTATAAGATAAACACCGCCCATCCCAACCAAAGAACCTCCTATTTCTTCACATCTTTCATCTTGTCACCACTTGATGTGCAGGAACAAGACGGAGCAAGTCTGTCCTCTGAAACCAGATCTCTTCAGATGTTCATTTTCATTATTTACTGTAAAGTTTGATAGTAAAACCAGCGAAGATCAATAATAATAATTAGTATATTAAATTAACACTGAGTTTATGCTGTAATAATGGGAAGCTTGACTGTAAGTCCAATGGAGACATGAAACCAAGTTTATTTTAGTTCTAACTGGTGAAAATCTTTTGACATGAAAGGAATGTAAATAAAGAAACAAAAGTTTAACAGAAAACGTCCTGCGTTCACGTAACCTTCTGGTTCTTGGAAACATTCCTGGCATTTCTTTATTCGGACTCCTGCTTGTAGAGACAAGAGAAAATGGCTCTTTGTTCGCTTGAAGTATCATGAATGGAAAACAAACAAAGTCATGAAGCTGGTTTGAACTATCTGCCCTGCTCCTCTGCTGATTTCACTAAAGGGGGTTTAGAAACGAATAGATGCCACACTTTTCAGATCAGATGAGAATAACAGGGAGTTTAATAATCAGATAAACACAAACTGAGTTTTGTATCAGATCATCAGATTCATCCAGACTGAAACTGTCCAGTGAAACGTTTCCTTCTGCTGCTGCTCATCTGAAGCTCTTCCTGAACAAGATGCAGGAAATTCACTCAGTCAGCAGCCACATGTTTAAAAACCATTTTAATATGAGGAAACAAAAAGTACATAGATCTTTAACATCCAGATGTTAACCACAGATTTGATTCATTTCTGTTTTTCTGAGGGAGATAAAATCAATGGACCTTACCACAGGGGCCGCGTTTCATTGGCTAATGCCCACGTCACAGCGTAGCTACCATGTGGTGACCGTCTCACAAACACAAGCCACAGTAGTAAACACATGCTAATGTACATTGTGGACTAGCAGACCGGCAGAAAGTTTTTGCGTCAGGACTTGAATAAGAATGGTTCTCCACTGTCAGTGGGGAATCTGTACAGGTGATGTCAGGTACCCTGATCGTATTTG
>NW_015113531.1:120715-125541 GCF_001443285.1 Poecilia latipinna | reverse complement strand
TAAATATAAATAATGCCAAATTAAAGGTAAAATGTGAGGATCAGTGAGTTCAAAAACATCTCTGCACAGTAAAGTGTCAAACAATGTCTAATAATTTTAAAACAGTTTATATTCGATCTAACAGTTTTGCAGATTGTATCAACATGGCACCTAAAATTTAACTGAGCATCCAGAATTATTCCTAAATATTGAACGCCAAGCGGGCCAGAGACCGCTCCAAAAGCAGGAAATGGGCTACAGCGCAAGGCATTCTGGGTAAATACAACCAAAGCTAACAGGTTAGCTTAACGCTAGGAGGAAAAATGGCTCCTGGTCTTTTACCAAAGACCAGGTTAACATCCTTAGATGTTAACCTGGTTCCTCCTGGGTGAGTCGTGGCTGATCTCCTGTGGTTTTCTGCAGCAGCAGAACCTTAGAACAACTTTGTGTCCGTTTCTCTGGATGAATCCATACGTCTGGGTTGGGTAATATTTTTGCCTCCTGCATGTTGTTGGATCCTTTTTAAGAGATTTCTTGATTCAATAGTTGCAGCAGTGATGGATGGAGGTTTTCTGTTGATCTGAAACATTTCTGGGACAAGAAAGAAGCGAATAACTTTTTCACAGCGTTGCAGTTATTCCTGCTGGCATCTTCAGCATTTCCTCTAAATCTGTAACCAAGCTGACGGACTTCCAGCTTTAAATCCCAAACCAAACCAGATTTCCAGGGAGTCGATTTCAAAAGAAAATGGATTTTTTTCCATTACTCTAAGATGGATCCGGTCGGGGCTGATGACACTCTGAGACTCGATGGCTCCACAGATGTGTGGATGTAAACAGTTCTGGAGCCAAACGGCAGCCAGGACCCGTCTGGCTGAGGACGGAAACACAAACGGAGCGAGAATCAGACCCAGTCCCTCCGCTGGATGAATATTTATCAGCCAGAGCCAGAAGAGGGGAAGGAGAGATGATCAAAGGCACGGATCCGCTTTGTTCCAGAAGAGAGTAAAACAAAAACGATGACGAAGACGAAGAGGGAGGTGAAGGGGAGACGTTGAGACAAATTAATCTTTTTTATCTCTAGTTTGAATTATTTACCAGGTTTCTGCAAGGTCTTACATGTAATTATCCTAATTTCAGGCCTTTAATAATCTGAGATGCGCCAAGATTTCGCATAATGAGTCTTAAAATAAATTCAGTTAATTGTTTTCTTGTCAAATGAAATAAATGGCAGCATTTGTTTATTAAACATCTGCTGGTCAAGATGACCAGACAGCCGAACAGCCGGTCAGAGTCAGTACTGAGAACTCCCACTGTGTTTGGTCTTTGAATGCATCATGTACGTTTCCCTGCAGCACATTTTTACAGTCAATGTAAATCTGTGAATTACTAAAAAAACTGATTGGTGCGTCCTGAACCACGCCGTCAAAGAAGATCTCCCGAATATTCAGGCTGATCTGCTGCTTAAAGACTTTGTTGTTATTCAACCAGAGCCAGCTCAGCGAATTTAAGACGATTTGGCCTGAAAACAGATTAGGACTAAAACCTTTTGTCAATAACTATAATGAAGCTGCAGGAAGACGCCGAGGTTTGCTGCAGACGCACCAGAGACAAATTTAACTTAATCATGTTCATGTTAAACCAAGTGTGTCAAACACAAGGCCCCGGGGCCAAACCCGGCCCGCCACAGCTTCTTCTGTGGCCCCTGGACTCCAGAGGTAAATAGAACCAGTTGTGTGCTTAAATATTATTTATTAATCAAATCAAAGTGGATTTTATCCGTTTACTGCCAGATCACATCAGGCAGTTCTTCTGGTTTTACTATGATTGTGGAAATTCAGGCAAAATCAACAAATCGTGTCGTTTTATTGTGAGTTTATTGAAAGTTTCCAGAAAAATGATCAAAAACGTTTGTTTTTCATTACACCAACTCCCGCCTGTAGGTGGCAGTATGTTTTACTTCACTTCTGCTTTACTTGATGTCACGTTTGAGTCTGTGATCGATTTGGAAGTAATTAAGTCACATTTACAGTCATACATGTCCTGCAAAATGTCTTGCAAATATTTTAAAATTAACACTTTATTACAAAAACACGATGAAATCCTGGAGGGACGGATAAGTGAAAAACCCTGATCTGGATCATGAGTTTGGTAGTTTATCTAACCCATGTTAGATAAACTTCTCTATAAAGAAAACTTGTCTGAGTATTAACCCTTAAATCACTTTTGTATCCATGATGATTTAGACGTTTCAGTATCTTTGAAAACAATATGAACTACATTTAGATTTTTAGATAAATCATAAAATGTCTGTTAGGGGCACAAAAGAGAAACAGTTACTCTTAGATTGGATTGGATTTTGAGTCGTTACATTTATAGATGTTGTCTAAACTTTATTTAATCCATTAAAATGTGGATTATTTTACATTTATGTGTTCGGGGGACTCTGAGGTTCTGGTTCTGCTGGAGGTTTCTTCCTGTTTCCACTCCACTGTCGCCACATGCAGCTCAGTCTGAATAATAGAAGTAACATGAATAACTGGGTTGAATTAATTTTTTTTGTTTTCTAAACTGACGTGAGACATTCGTTATTTCCTGCTACATAAATTGAAATATTCTGATTTGTCGTTTTTTTTCTAAAAATTTTGAAATGAAAAACGAAAACATGGTAGATTGATTGCTTACATTATTTTATATTTCGTTTCGTAACTTACTACAAACATGCAAAAGTGTAATTTATATCAACACCAAACAGCCAATGCAATATAAAAAATATTAAAAATAATATAAAAATGTGTCATTTAGTTGCATCATAAAATGTCAATGAAATAAATACATTAATCTGTTGATATAGCAGCTAAAAACACTGGTTATTTTGAGTTATTTACAGATTACCTGTAAATAACTCAAGTGAAGGAAATGTGGAAATAATTAAATTTTCTTTGGTCTTATGTAATGTTGTATTTTCCTGAGATTCTAATTTTTTTTATTACCTATAATCTCTAACGATCAGGATGATCAGAAGAAAACGGCTCAATATTGAGCCGAGTTGTTTGCTGGAAACATTTTTCTTTTTCCACCGACTCATCATGTTTCTCGTCTCCCCCTCCGGCTCGTAAACCCCCACCCACAATGCACCACTGCCTCCATGACAACAGCAGCCGCCGTCAACCTCCTCAGCAGAAACGTCCGACCTGCTGGAGGCGTTTTCATGTTTTAATGAGCCTCAGCCTGGAGAGAGCAGCTCATCAACTCGGCCGTGTCGTTTGTCATTTTTAATTACTAGAAAGAAGCACAAGGAGATTTTATTTCTGTCACCGTGAAGCTAAAAACCTCCCCAGTGTAAAATTAATTGTTTGTCTGGAAGCTTCAGCAAACCGAGAACTTACTGACCCACTTGGAGCGTCGAAGCCAGTTGGATGGAAAGTAAAACCAAACTCAGACGCTCAGCAGATCAGCGGTTTGTTCAACAGGAAGTCGAGTTTCACTGCAGAGGAAGAGCTTTAAGTTAAAATGAATCGCTCCGGTTCTGCTGGAACGTTTAATCCTGATGTTTGGCCAACATTTACGATTCTGTCGGTTCTGACTCAGCAGAACGGCAGACTGGTTTCAGTCAAAGAATATAGTTATGATTTCACCTGAAAATGGTCAAATCATTTGTTTTTTAATCTTTTTTTTATAAAAAGCTGAAGAATGTTTCAAGTCCAGATCAATATAATTATTATTAATCCACAGATTACAGGAATATAATCCCACTTTTCTTGTGTTGCTGCTGATTATTTACGTTTTAATGTGAAGTTGGCAGAACAGAAACAACCTCTGATGTTTAACTTTTTGATAAGTTGTATTTAATTAATGAAACCATAAATACTAATAATTATAAGAGTTTTTTTAATTCAGATGTTTACATGAATGGGATTCCGTACATTTCCTGTTTTCTATTTGTGGGCGTTTTAGTCGTTGGGGGTTTGGGAAAATAACGTTTCACTCAGTTTGACACTGGAGGAAGTTAAACTAATTTGGCCTAATTAAAGTCTTTACTCCCACTGTGACAGCAGAGACTTGAGTAAAATTACACTTTAAATCATTTTAATGAGGCGTTTCCACGGCAACAAAAGAGAACAACAAACCACTGAATTATGAATGTTTTATTGATTATAAACTTTACGCATTTATAAAACAACTTATTTAAAATAAAGACTAAAACATTTTAAACATTTTGAGTCCTGAGTATTAAAACATAAACATTTTGTTTCTGCTGTGATTTATCAACAGACCCAGAAGACGAGGAAACTTTGATTTGATTTGTTTTTGTTTCTCTTCCATGTTGAATTTCACTTCAGTTTAATGAATCTCTTCCTGCAACGTTTCCACCGAGCCGTTTCTGCTTTTCTTCTTTATTTGTATTTTTTCTTCGAAAAACCTAAATTATATTTAGATGCAGAGAAAAGCCTGTAGTTTCTCAAACTAGCATGTTTTGCCATTACCGTTTTGCATTAGTCTGATGCTTAATGCATCACTGAGCTGCACAGACTCCATGGATCATCACCTGCAGACACATTGAAGTGAAAGATGAGGTGCAGAAACAGCAATCTGAATTTTAAATGATAAATATGCTCAAAAGAACAACATAAAATATTGCACAATTTTAAAAAATGAACTCAAGCATGACAATAGAGGAATAAACTGAGTTTTAGTTTTTCGGTCCCTCCTTCACGCGGTTTCTGCGTAAACCCCCCACCGCTCCCGCCCCGCCCTCGCCCCGCCGCCGCCCTCGCCCCGCCGCCGCTCCTCCGTCACCTCCACAACAAATCCACCTTGAATCGCTTTGCTCCGCGCCATCTGAGG
>NW_015113531.1:110847-117082 GCF_001443285.1 Poecilia latipinna | reverse complement strand
CGCCGCCCTCGCCCCGCCGCCCCCCTTTACCCGCCGCCGCCCTCGCCCCGCCGCCGCTCCTCCGTCACCTCCACAACAAATCCACCTTGAATCGCTTTGCTCCGCGCCATCTGAGGCTCCTCGCTGAATGTGTTTCACCTGCAGATGAAATTATGCAAGCAGAGGCTTTTTCTTGTTCAGTCTGACTGCCAGAGACTCAGGCTGAACCTGCAGCATTTCTCCAGGAGACGGGAGGTTTCATGTGGGTCGCAGTCGAGTCAGAGGCTTGTTTTCTGTTTCCTGTGGCCGGGTGTCACTCTGTGGACATTAACATTCAGATTCAGGCAGAACAAACAGGAAGATACTGCAGAGTTAAGCTTTATCTTTTATTAAACTTTATCTCTGGTTCGCTCCAACACGACTCAGAGAAGCTGGGCGGCTTGTTAAAGCAGAAAATTCATCCTTGTTTTCAAGTGTTAGTTGGAAAAATACTCATCACTGCAGGACTTGCACTGCAAAAACACAATCCTTGCAAGTATTTTCAGACTGGTTTCCAGTGCAAATGGCTTATTAGACTGGAAATGAAACACAACTGACCTGTCAGTAACTTTTCAGCAAGATATAATATTAATATTATATGTAAAATTTGATGGAAAACTTCCTCTGGCAGATTATTATAACAACAATCCAGCAGTGGAACTGGAACGTTTAATAAATCTTAAATCAAACTTCTATGTCTTGCTTAGAAGTTACTTGTAAGTTAGTTTTTTCAAGAGTACTAAGACATTCGAACTAGAAGCTGCATGAAAATACTCAGTAAGTTTTTGTGTTTTTGCAGTGTAAAGCTGCTTCACTAACAGCTGAGTTTTCCTCCTGCTTGGTGTGAAAGCAGAAAAACTCAGTTTAGGTACAAAATGACAAGAAAGAAATGAAATGATGTCAAATCAAAGCAAAAAATCTACCTTGTTTGCTCCATGAGGCTTTGGTTTTCCTACCACACTGTTTTACTTCCACTAAACTTCCCATTAATATAGTACAAAGCGCTCTGTTCCACTTACACTCAAATCATGTAATCTATTTCTTCAGCTACTGAGTTTTGGGTGTTCATAAAAAAACACGTGAACAATTTCACTGTGCAAAAGGAGCAAAATCTAATCAGTTCATCTTTTTTACTTATTGTGGAAGTGAAATTTAAAAACGAAAGTGAAGATTTAACTTTACTTTTGTGAAAATAAAAAAAATCAGTCTGTATGACTTCATCAAGTTAAAGGTTAAACTCAAAAGATTTCACTCCGTTAGAAATCTGCAACTTTTAGTCAAAGTTCAACATCTAACACCAAATATTTATAACACACTACAAAAAATAAAATAAAATTTTATTATAACGCAGTTTATGTGTCACAGCAGGTAACTTATAATGCTGACTGTTACGTGATCATTTTAATCAAGTTATAGTGGAATGTTGGCAAAATTGTATTTCCATACAAAATAAATGACTGGAAAGAGAAATAAATTACCGTATAATTTACATAACAGATGGCATGTTAAGGTTTTAAAAGATGAGAATTTGTTGAAATGTATCTGCATATGTGAAAAGTTGTGGTTTGAAATGTACATTTTAAATATTTCTATTTATTAATTAACATTTAACCTCATTTAGCTGAAAACAAACTTTCAAACATTTAATTAGAGAAATCTTTGTTTCCTTTAAATAATGGCTGGTTTTGTTAATCCCAAGTTTTAGCAACACAAACCATCAACGGCAACAATCAAAAACCATTTGGTAGATTTTATGTAGCTAATTGTTAAAACTAGCTTAAATATTGATCAAGGCTAAAAGTAAATGTTAGCTTTAGCCATAATTAGCCTCTAATGTATGCTAATGTAAATTCTAGCAGGGTTGTTATGCTAAAATGCCCTCATCTTATAGATATACAATGCTAACTTATGTTAGCACGCTAACATGCTATGGCTAGCCGAGTCTAGGTGTAGCATATTAATCCCACTGTTTACTAGCTGTTATTTTGTAAAGGCTAACATCTAGCAAACACTCATATTGGTGTATTAACAGCAGTGTTAGTAGGTAGCATAGCCATTAGCATTATGTCAATGTTATTAGCTAGTAAACTTGTTTACTGCAGCGCTAGATGGGTTTTCAGTGTGTTAGTAGCAGTTTAGCTCAGACGTTCCCTTCAGGAGTTCATGGAAAAGGAAAATAATTGCTATAATTTAAAACCAGACGAATCTTTGTGTGTTTCAGTGGTTTGGTGATCTGGTGACGCCAGTGTGGTGGGAGGACGTCTGGCTGAAGGAAGGCTTCGCGCATTTCTTCGAGTACGTCGGCACAGATTTCCTCTTCCCAAAGTGGAACATGGTGAGTGGAGCAAAACTCTCCTTCTGTCCAACATCAGTCTGGACCTTCAGCGCTGGAATCAGAATCAGTGAGCTGCAGTTCAAAGGAAAGTCTGGAATAAAACATTATTTATTTACTTGTTTAACTTAAAGATAAACTTCTGTAAGTCCTGGATTCAAATTTCCAAACGTAGCATTTGGTTTTTAGAAATGCTTGGAATATTTTTCAAATTTTTACTCATTTTGGGAATTTTTAAACCTCAGCCAACTTTTAAATTAAAAATATTTTTTTTACAAATTTTACATAAAACTAAATAATCAAAACCTCATGTCAACATTATGAAAATTCAAACTGAAACAGGTTTACCTAAAAAGTTTGATCAGATAAATTTAAGACTTTTTTACTTTGTGAAATGGAAAAATGGTCAAACTGAAAAATATCTAATATTAAAAATAAAATTATATTTTATAATATTACATAATTTATTTAATGTTCTGTAAGTTTCTGCAAGTCTACAATGACTGGAAACAGTTAAATATTTTCTGAAGCTGAATATTTAAATAATTTTTAAAAATATTAACATTCTGCTTAAAACCCTTTTTAACCAAATTTAGAAAATCAATTTTTTTTTAAGTTTTACATTTTATAGTAAAGTTTTATATATTTTACTCTGTGTGTTTCTTTATTGTTACATATCAACTAAAAATTATTAAATGAACTAAGAGTTTCAGCTTAAATACTTATATTTATCCTCAAGTATTAATTTTTTTTTATTATTTTCATAATGCTAAAATATTAACTAATTAGGTGTTTTTTCCAGAATAAAATCAATAATTTTTAACACTGGAGGACTGAAACAGAAACGTCCAGCTCAGCTCTTTGAGTTTGTCTGGATTCCTCTGGGTGAATAAACGTGAATGAAGGAGACGTATTCCTCCTCCTCATCGTAAACTTGGCCTCCTGCTGCTTCTTCTCGTCCAGACGAGGCGGATCTGGTTAAAAACGTCTTCAGCTCTGAGCTGCAGGACTTTAAATTGTTTCTGCTGAAGGGCGGCGTTATTTACCTCCACTACTGCCTGGACTGAGGAGGCTTATCAGCTGCAGCACACGGCCTGCTGGAGCTGCTGCTGCTGCAGCAGCAGCTGCTGCCGCTGCTGCTTTAAAATAAAACAAATATAGCAAATTGGAGCATGCTAACGAGCCGATCCCGATAGCAGCAGTCTTGTCTTTCTGTCGCATGTTGGTAAAGAGTTGTCCACATGTTTTCGTTTTGTTGCTCCACTAGATCCAGTGGATCCACTGGCTCCGCTGTGCACTGAGGTTCAGACTTGTGGGAATTTTGTACTCGGTCTAATTCTAATCATTTCCGACGACGTTCTGCTCAGGTTGATGGAATAAACTGGTTTTTTGCTCAGTCAGGAATTGGAGCTGATTTTCCTGGAAGTCCTCCTTTATAGACCAGTAGAGGAAGATTTCAGTTTACTGGGGATTGTTTCACCCGCTGGATGTAGAGACTCTGTAAAATAAACCAGGGAACGACGAACAGCAGGGTAAAATACTCACACCGACAGTTTTTACCTGAAGGTGTCGGACCGTCTGTGGTAAACATCTGAGGCCACGCCTCCAGCTCTGTGAGCGATGATCAACGGGGAGCGGTCTGCTACCCAGACGAGTTTAAACGGCTCCGTGTTGGAGGAGGAGGACAGGTGGAGAGGAGGAGTGGCGCTCTGGAAGGGATGGAGGATCAGCAGACGGTTTAAAGTTCACCAGCTGCTCCTGAACGCGGCGCCGACCCGGCATCTGTGTCTTTGTACTGGCTCAGTTTGGGTCCATCTGGTCATTATGAAGCAGCTGAACTCCCGGTTTCACCTCTCCAGGTGATAGAAAGTCTGAGTTAATCAGAGCTGATGTCTCATTTAGTCCGATTCTCTGCTCCGTTCCTCTCAGTCGTTCCAGTTTCATCCAAATGTTCAGTTTAACTGATGAACTAATTGTGTGATTTGTGGTGGAAGCCGTCCACTGTGTGTTTGCCTTCGCTGTGTTTGTGCCGATGTGCATAACGAAGGCCATAATCAGATCCGTCTCCTGTTTAAACATCTAGAAAATCCAGGAATTAGTCAGACCCGACTGTCCCTTTGGTCCTGAAAGGATTCAATGAAACTAATTTATCCCTCAGACAAACAGACGGTTTCTGCTCAAATCAAAGCTTCTGGAAAAATACAGGCTTTGATTCACAGAATAACCATGGCAACGGATTATTACAGGGAAACATCAAATTTACTTTGTAGGAGAATTTATAAAATCTCTCATTTAAAGAGCGATTTACCAAGAAATGGTAAAAGGACGCAGCGAATGAACGCGGGTGGTTTCAGTGGAAATAAAAGATCAGGAAACGTTGAACAGAGAAACAGCCGGATGTTTTCATCAGGTTTGGGTTGAAATTTGAGTCACAAAATAAAGAAATCTGCTGGAGTTTCTGTTTTCCTGCTGCTTTGAAACCGAACTGTTGGTTCAGTGAAGTTCTTTTGTTGCATCGAAGCTTTTTATCATGGAAATTAACAACACAAACATACATGAATAAAAACCAAGTAAAGTGATAATCATCACAGTCCAACATCAACATAACAGGAATAGAAAGAAGCATATTGTTATTTAAATCTACTCTCTTTTTTTCCAACAAACCCCCAAATCAAAACCAGTTGATTTTTGGAAACAATCAGATTTTATTAGATTCATATTTTCAGTCAAGAGAAAATAAAAACGTAAATAAGTGAAGAAATGAAATGTGAAAACCACTGGTTTGATTTAAACAAAGATCACGTCTCACTCAGGTTTAATCACATCAGGAATTACACTGATCCATTGTAAACCAGGAATTAGACTGATCCCTGTCGATGCTGCTGATATTCTTCCTCACCATCTAAAACTGCATCAGTATTTCTCAACAGATAATCATTTTAACCTCAGTAAACACTGTAATCCATAAATTAGACAGAGCCGCCTCTGTCTAGGTTTAGCCTGATCCCCGGGGTAAAGTACGCCGAGCTCGTTAAAGGCGGACATGTTGGCAGAAATCAATTAAAACGTGAAGAAAGGAAAAGAGAACTGGCATAAAATAAAGGTTGAAAGGAAGGATTAAAATATGATTTAAACTTTGGGTGGAATTAGAAAATAAAATATCAAATAAAACACTTTAAATTAAATGTATAAAACTTTAGAAGTCACAACAAAACAAACGGATAATAACAGATTAACTCCTAATCACCAAATTAAACCTTTAATTTCCAGATAATTTGGTTTACATGAATTGATGATTTATTTTTAATGTAAGAAAATCTTAAAATCCGACTAAAGCTTTTCATCTAAAATCAGAAACTTTTTGCTTTAACTGAGCCACTCATCAGATTAGCCTCAACGTTTCAATAATATTAATTCAGTAGAGGACGACCCCTGACCTCTGCAAACAGCCAATCAGCAAAAGCGGAAAAAAATCAGCCAAAAATGTATTCCGTATTTAAATGTTCTGTTTTAAAACGTTTTGGATGCTTCTGGGTTTACTTTGACTAAACCATTTCCAACTGAAGTGGGCAGGAGAGACTGTGGAGATTAAAAAGTGATAAAGGTGACGCAGCAGGAGGGTGACGCAGCAGGAGGGTGACGCAGCAGGAGGGTGACGCAGGAGGGAAGGTGACGCAGCATAAGGGTGACGCAGCAGGAAGGTGACGCAGCAGGGAAGGTGACGCAGCAGGGAAGGTGACGCAGCAGGGAAGGTGACGCAGCAGGAAGGTGACGCAGCAGGGAAGGTGACGCAGCAGGGAAGGTGACGCGGCAGGGAAGGTGACGCGGCAGGGAAGGTGACGCGGCAGGGGGGGGGACGCGGCAGGGGGGGGACGCGGCAGGAGG